>NW_019416354.1:129656-229883 GCF_000390285.2 Anoplophora glabripennis
CTGCGAACTGGTTTAATTTGGGCAAAAAATTCAAGAGACATTTTTTTTTAGAATGAAACAGGCTATCGGAAATAAATTTTTAAATGGTAAAAAAATAATAAGACAAAAAATTACGTTGGAAATAAATTTTAGGGGTTGCGTTTTCCACCCCTTACAACCATGGGGTAAACCAAATAAATTACTGGCTAAGTGTCTTTTTGGTAGTAGAAAATGTCAGGTTAATTTCAATATTGTAACTTGTTTAGTGCTTGTGAAAAAAATTGTTAAACAAATTTTATGTACCCCCTTTAAGGGGCTGTATCTTAACAAGGGATGCTCCAATGAAGTTTCTTTATATGAAAGATCCTATCTTTTTTTCGATGAGGAATCACCCCCTTAAATGTTTTACTTATTTAGTTACACCCTGTATAATCATTGTTGGAACAAATTTTGAATGTTTAAACAAATTGAATACAATGTACAAAACTATATAAATTTGAGTAATATTCATTAATAGAATAAAGAAAAATACGAGAAAAGTAAAGCAAATTAAAAAGTAGTTACCTACTATTTGATTAATAATAAGTTTAGCACACGTTTTGAAGTGCGCACATAGTGAAATTATGTTTTGTTATATCATATTGGAGCCATTAAAGCAAAAATTAGCAATACTATATAAAACATCTTACATGGCTGTTTTGAAACAGATCACGCCTGGTCTAATATCCATTGTACTAAATTCACCTACAAGATAACCTACAACGTGAAAATCTAAAAGGTTTATGGCAATTGAAAAACAAAAAATTGAGAAAAAATTTTAGGTTGCAAATAATATAATGAATTAAATAAGAGATAAATGCAAAATGGTTTTAGATTATATTAGATCAGTATTAGATTATAGTAGGATTAGATAATTCACTACCCTCCTCACAAGCAATATATTAACACTTTATTTTTGTGATTTCTCAGAAAATCATATTGTATCGACTTAAAAGAATTTCATGTTTATTAAGAGGGTTAAAATTAGGGTGTTTAGTATTTTTTTTTTCACTCACTGTTAGGGTTAGACTAAAATTAGCGACTTACCTCACCACCTCTTTCATGTAACTCTAAATAGGCTTTGACGTACATTAAGTTTAAACAGTCTGGATATTCCTCCAAAGCATTCTCCACAACTGTCAATGCACACTTATGTTGGCGTTCTGCCGTTAACAATAAAACCAATAAATGTAATGTTGAGGAATGTTCTGGATGAAGATCCAAGCCTATCCTTATGTGCTGCTGGGCTTCCGTAATATGTCCGATAATTGCCAACTGCAATCCCAGGTAATACCGACAGAGATGATCATTTGGTTCTAATTCAACAGCACTAAAACACATTTTGTTTTAATAAGCCATTCTGATCTTGTTTTCTTTTCGTTATTTGTCACTGTCTTGCTACGTGAGATCCTAAATGACATTTCAATGAAAATTGAAATTTTTTCTGAAAGAACCAAAACAACTTCTGATATATCACAATTTAAATTTATACTGTTATATCTGTAAAGTATCAATAATTGTCATATCTATAGAAATTTACATATTTGTAGGTCGGTTGGAACGGGTAGAAGATGAAAACTCCTACAAGTAATTTTTTTAATAACTTTTTCTATTGCTACTTTATATAGCCCTGATTTATTTGACACATATTTCATCCCTTCTATTTTTTTCATAAATTTAATAATTTTTGAGCAACCATTATGTTACAATAATATCCGGTTGTTAGACGGTTGACAGTTAAAAATTCTAAATATTATTGAGTTTACTTTGAGTGCCTTTTTTGCAAATTTGATTAATTTAATCAGTATGCAAAACTACACTAACACCGAAACAACAGAGGTGTATTCTGTTTATGATCTTGCCACTGGTAACAGCAAGAAGCATCTCGAATTTACATTGAAATCCTCCTGTATTACTCCTCATTTCACCTTGTTTGCACACCTTCATAAATGATCTGAAACTGGAATTTTCTTCTGATTGAACAATGCAAAATTGTAACATTGGTTTTGGAGGAAGTAGGTAGTGTTGAATTTGATTTTCTCTGCAGTTAAATATCAACCACATGGGAGTATGGGCCATTTTAAAAGAAGTTTTATATCTCTTTTACATATCAGAGCCCTGGTTTTTTAACACAAGATTATTATTGTATTCTGGAAAAAATTGGGCAAGATCTTGACACAGATCTTGTTTCCCTAAGAAGTCAATTTTTCAGAAAATCACACACCTTAGCAAAAAATCGATATGTCTTAGCAGAAGTTCATCAACAATAACAATTTTCTCTGAATATGTGCATTGAAATTGTTGAAGACTACAACTGTCCCACAATTTCTGCCGCCTAGATTGAATATATCACTTTCTCCAAGAAGTTCTAGTTTTTTTTGAAGATATACTTCTGGATGTCAGAGCTCAACTTTGGTTTATTTTTGATCAGTCTCCTGCCCATTTTAGGGTAAAAGCATGACAGTATTTAAGTGAATCATATTCAAATCATTGGATAGGCCATGGTGGACCTCAGTTGCGGCCTCCTCGCACACCTAATTTAAATACTACAGATTTTTGTACTTGGGGTCATTTAAAAACCTTAGCATAGAAGACACCTGTGCAATAATATAAAATTCAGAAACTGCATTATTAATTCATGTGTGGTAATTAAAAGTTATCTAGAAATTTTTAACCAAACATGTGAATCAAAGCTTCAATACACGGAATTACCTGTGGAGGTAATCTCCAATATTTATTATAACATTTTATGGTTTTCCCTTTATATTTAAGGTTTTTTTCTATTTATTTTCATTCATATAAACGTATTTTTATTGTAATAAAAATATTTTTTGCTTAAAAACTATTATATTTATGAAAAAAACCGAAGAGAACAAATTTGTTTCACATAAAGAAATTTTTAAATGACTATATTGGCAACAGAAAAAAAGTGATGTAAGCACTTGTAACTTCTTGCCCGTGATTTTTTGAAAATTTCTCGATAATGAAGGAAAAAATAAAAACTAAATTTCTTTGTACCTGTTTGAAAAACAATAAATCCACAGAGAAAGGATTCAGTTTTTATTTATATGAAAGACTCCTTAATTTCAATGAGGAATCGCCTCCTTAATTTGTTCACATTATTTATTTACATTCTGTATTGTGCGTAAAAAAAGTTATATGAAGCATTCAAAAGCAATGCCTAGAAGCTCTACATTCTCTAGATATCGGGTGTTGAATTTTACATCATTAAGAATATCTCTGAAGACATTTGATGTGGAAAGTTAAAATTTAAGTATAAATGTAATATTGAAGAACCTGAGAAATTTATTGGATTTGAAATTTTCCATGTTTTTGGTGCTCCCTACCGAAATGTGAAATTTCTACACCAATGATATTTTCAAGTTCTTCATGGATTTAAAATCATATCTAGATTTTTTTTTTAATAAATGCAGTTGTAGATAGTGCTTCAATGGTATTGTGCATTGAAAAAATAATTACTCAAAAATGATCCAGTTTTTTTTAAACGTAGATTCTTTTTCTTGAAAATACCGCTAGTAATTACAATCATCAAATTTCCAAAATACCTGGTGGTATCAAATTTTTAAAATTTTTATTTTTAATCACATAAATGTTTAGGTTAAATTTTGTCATTCTATGTCAAATTTCCTTAAAGATATTTCAAAAAATGAATCTTGAAAACGAAGTGTTTCCAGACATGCTGAATCGAACCAATTAATTACCTTCGAAAATTGTCTAACGAACGGCATCTTAGCTCTTCTTTTTCCTTCTTAAGTTGGCATGACTCCGCTTGCAAATGGTATCCGATACCAATATATAGGTGAGATCTACCAAGAAGATCTGAAGATAATGCTAGTGCTTTCTCCCTAGCGTCCATACTAAAATTTGTTCCTTAAAATGCACGATGAAAGCATTAACAAAAAAAAATTGCTGATAATAATTTACTACAAATGCTTATAATATCTGAGTAGAAAGCGGAAAATCATAGATCAAAGGAATGTAATTTAAAAAAAATTAGCTACACATTAATTAAACTGATCTGGCAATTGAACGAAATAAATGATCCCTGCGCTAAGCAGGTTCAGATATTTATATTGACAGTAAATTTTTAACATATTTTCTTTATGCAAATACTTTAAATATCCACTTCTTACCTTCTACTGCTAGATTAAGATGTTCATAACATAATTTTGCGGCTAGGAGACAATTACTTGGATTATTTGGCTCCAATCGTATAACCTCTTTTAGTACAGATAAGGCGTGATTGTAACTATTGATAGCTAACAAACTTAGAGCGTATTGTTTCCATAAATGCGGCTCTTCAAATGAAAATTTCATTGCTCTTTCAAGTGACTGAAATAATGTGTATAATATTTAAATCTAAGTAATTTAACAAGATGAAGTAAATTTAAGAGAAAATATTTTAAGATCTAGTGTATCTCATTTTGGAAATTGCATCTGTCCATGATATGAATATTACCTCTTGTAAAAGTGCAATTTGGCCCCATCTAACGGTAGCTACAGCTAGCAAATCGTATACTGTTGTCGCATCTTGATATGCGCTTAATCTAATTTCTTTAAATTCTGGGGATTGAGATAAAACCGCGTTTCTCACAGCCATAGATTCCGCTACTAATAATAATAAAAGAGTTTCCTCACATTCATTTCTCGGAATAAACTGAAAAATGTTCGGTAGGTGATAAAAAATTAAAATTTATAAACTTGAAAGTGATCAAACCTGATTAAGGGAAGCGTAGTATTTCGGCTTCCAAAGCGAACTCTTTGGACTAGAATTCAAAGGCGGTTTGTATTTCTCTCCTACTAATCCTTGGAGCAACAATTCAGCCATTTGGCACATGAATTTCAAACGAATATTATGTATTCCTTGCGATTCGATAGCACACAATGAATTTCTGTATCTTTCCATAGACATATCGGGTTTTCCCTGTTGCAAGAAAATAATGGGAGCAGCTTGAAATGCTTGCTCCAGAACATCTCCCAGTGGTTTCTGCACCGATGGAGGCTGCGGTGAATGGCTCCCACCTAGATTATATTGGTAATTTATTGCAGGAAAAAAAAACATTCTGAATTCAACAAATGGATAAAGTTAAGAACACATAGCCTTTTTGTATGCAGACTGTTCTGAAGTTAGCTTCATCAGCACATTCTACGATTAAAAACAAAAGAACAAGTTTATAAGAACAAAGCAGAGAAACATACAGTGTTTCATTAATGACTGGACATATGCCAACTGGATAATTTTTGGCCAAAATTATGAAGATTCAACCTAAAATATTTAGACAAAATGTGTCACCTTAACGAGATTCAGATTATTTAAATTATTTTTGAATGTACACGATTTTAAAATACCTAGATACATTGTGTACGAGTATAGGTTGTATATTCACAAATTTCCAATACTATCGACATGTAACATCTAATTTCTAACTCAATTTGATTCCAAAATAATGCAATCTATCAAATAAATCAATAAAATAGATAAAAAGTTCACATATGAAAAAGTTGTAAATTTTATTCAGATGGGCGGTCCGAGATATTCTTGATTAAAATTTGAATATTTTTTTTTAATCGCAAAATCCACAATACAGGGTGTAATTTTAAGAGGGTCAGTTTTTTTAGGGGTAATAGTACGTGTTCTCCTGAATACGAATATGAAATTCTTTTTTTTAATCAAATAATCACTCGAAAAATAATTAGTTTTTTTAAATGCCCTTTAATTCTTGTGTACGGTGCCACTGTAATATTCATGTATTACAAATACTTGAATTGTAGGCAACCTAAAGTGCATGTGAAGGGAGATACTGCGGGTCAACGGTGACAAAGTGAAGGGCGTCAGTTGTTCCGCATTTGGAGACAGTACTTCTAACTGTGAATTTGAATGTTTTTCATCGCTGGAATCAACATGGACTATTTATTTTTGTGTATTTTATTTATCATTATTGATTACGGCTTGAGTTTTTTGCTAGGTTACTTATCAAGTACTGTTTGTGTGGTGTTCACATTCTTCACCCACTCAATAAAAGTAACTCGCGGCGAATGGTGTGGAATTGTGCATGCGACTAAAGCGTGCCGTTATTTGAGGTTACACTAGCTTTTCCAGTGGCAAGATATGAAAATTACTAAAAAGGTTAAAAAAAAATTATGGGGGAATTGAAAAAATTAACTACTGATTCCTTTTTTTTTTAGAGTCAAAGGAAGCCTCTGTATAAAATAAATATGACTCCCCACACAAAGTTACACTCTCTTAAAAGATAATGCTTTATTCCAAATTTCACAGTTTTGGAGACATCTGGAAAAACAACTTATATGGGTTCACCTCAGAGGAGCAGTAAATCCTTAGGAAGCATTTTTTGCCTTTGTCTAAGTTAAAAAGTTCGTTAAAGTTTATAAAGTTATTTTTAGTTATAGAATACGCTAGTAAAATATTGTGCACTCATTTGAGGAAAATTTGCATATAGGGTGTTTCCAAACTGAGTGCAAGAAATTAAGAAGGATAATCTATACAAAGATAATAATATAATGGTACAAATAGGATGTTGTACCATTTGTTCGAAAACCCAGTACTGGGCTTTTTAATTAATATTTTGCTATAACTTTCACTTTCACATTTTTTTTTGGATTTGGTACACTTATTATTGCTAAAAGCTCTTTTACATTGACAATTTATTGATCAATTAATTCATGAAGTCGCTTCATCAAGAAATTGGACAAGTGTAATACACCAAATCTGCTGTCAAATAACTTCATGAATTTATTCATCAAGTTCTTGACGAATTAGAGCATGTTCTAATTTTCATCAATTTCTTGGTGAAGTTCAGAAGTACCAACCCAACAGATTTCCAGCCTCAGATCAGTAATGAGGTTATGTTATTGGAATATGTAAATACTTGTGTGGCGTCGTACTAGTTTTGCATTGTCTTTACTGATTTGTTACTTACAAAAACTAATATTTATATAATATGTGTCAGAACGGTACCACTGTTGTATCACTACAATTATGAGTGGAAAGGTGACATTTCTGAAATTTATTTGCTTCTTTTATTCATTGGTAGAACTGATTCATACGTCAAAAAACTTGACAAAGTCTGTAGCAGTGCAAAACCACACTGTATACCAATAAATTCATGAATTAATTCATGAAGAACTTCCATCAATTTATTCACGAATAAATTGTCAATGTAAAACAGCTATAACAAACTATGAAAAAGAACTCGGCAAATTATTGTATTTCAATTTTCACAATTTTTATAAATCAATCAATATAATTAAATATATGTAGTTTGGAAAACTTTAACTACAAATCTTGTTCCATTTATACTGTAAAATAGTATATTTCAACTGTTTTTAGGCAGAACTTCATCAAAATTCTTTGTTTTATAATCAACGTGCAATGAATTTGATTTTTTTTAAGCAAAACCCATTTCAAATTTTCAATTGTCTCTGTCAAGGGTCAGTGACTACTTAACTGTCACTACAGGTGCTTCAGCAACTTGACGAATTTAAATTAAAAAAATGAATACAGCTGTGAAAGTGGGAATGATTGTTGAAACAGGCAAACTGGGAGGGAAGTAATATTTATTCATGCTTAAGAAAGCATGTTACCTGGCCAATATTTCTTCTCGACTAAATTTGTAAAACTAAGCAGAAATAAGAATTTCTTATAGGAACTTGTATCATTATTTTTAAAAACAGTCATCCCCAAAAATTTTGCACTTATTTCCAGAACACTGTACATTCATATAAAAGCAATCAATTGTGAATTTTATAATTTCTTCTAAGTTACTTTACTACCTATGTTGGGCGTGTTGGAAGATAGTTCCTTTTCTAATTTTTGCATGTATAGCAAACTTAAATCTGAGGCTAAATCAAAACACTTTACTAATTCTTCTTCTCTTTCTGCCTTTTTAAATTTGCTTGACGCCATTCCTTCCTTCTGTAAGCAAAGTCCTTTTATAGCATATGATTCAGCCACAATACGTAAACTTCGCCTAAAATAAAAATTTATATTTCCATAACTTTAATTTTTCCTTGAAAAAATTAATAATCATAATTGTGACACCATATGCATGCATGATTCAAGAAATATCAATACATCTTTGCTAAAGAAGTACCTAAAATATTTATCAAGACAAGAGAGTCTGTTTAAATGTCCACATTAATAAAAATAATAATAAATGTAAAATTTGTCAGATCTGATGGCATCGATCATAACGGCCCCTCGATCTTAATGGCCTACATAGGTGAAAACTTGTGGGCAAGCATTAGTACTTACTTTTACTGATCTCCGTAATATAGCTTATAAAACTAATACAGAAAAAAGAATTATAAAATTAATCACTGCTACTTACAGTGGAAGTTTTTTTTCAGATAAATTTTGGAGATCAGCTTGTTTGAAATGTTTTAAAGCATCACTGTATTGGCCACAAGCATACTGCAATTTGCCTAACAATAGGTGAGCATCCATTGCAACACCAGCCTAGAAATGAATAAAAATAAAAAGCTGTATATTACAATTAGACAGACAATACAAGTACATAATAAAATTTGAAATACCTTAATACCAGCCTCTGCAATTACTAAATTAAGGTATCGTTTAGCATCAATCAGTCCAAGTTTTGCTCTGTTCATATTTGCTTCGATAGGTGGCCATTCTTCTAAAAAGTTTTCCAATTTACCTTCACCAATAAGAAAATCAGAAAGACAAACTAAAAAAATGATGGTAATTATTTGCAAATGATAGTAGATATATAAAATTAGATTTACCAAGTTCAGGAGACTTATCTTTCAACTGTTCTGCTAATTCTATAACTTTAATCCAATTTGACTCTTCTCTGTTTTTTTCTATTTCTGTTTCTATTCTAGGTGTACCTGATTTAACCCTGCCAGTCATTTTTAATAATTTAGTGTTTAATTGCTTAAATAGTTTCTACTTAGTTAATCAACAGAAACCCACATAACCTCTCATAATTTACAAAATTTAATTTACTTATCAGTTGACAGTTGTCACTTGTAACTTCAAAGTTCAAAGTCTTATTCTTCTTCTGCAGATTAACTCAAAATACTTAAGGCTATTTCGGGTAAGCTTAGCTGCATACCAGCGTTGAATTTTCTCACTCAACGATACCAGTGACGTAATTCTCTGTTTTTTTTTTATTCGCAGCGTTCGAAAGTGGCGATAGGTTTCGTTAAATTTCAACGGTTAAAACAAACATATTCAGACTTTCAGAACAGAGAACTTTAAAAGGAGTAATTTTACTACGATAATGTAGATTGAATATTGATTAAATATGTTTTTTTATATATTTTTTAATTGTATTTAGTAGATTATCTCAAGGCTTATTGCATTGTTTAGACAGTGAAAATGCGTCCCATTCTCATATACTGAATGGCCTGAGTCAAATAAATAAATATTAGGAAGTAAATATATACCTATTCAACAAACAAAATTAAAATAGGTATTATTTATTTAAACCAATAAAAGTTGGAAATGCCATCCATCAGCCTCTTGGCGATAAACAAACATATGAATACATTTTTCTCGTATATTGCGATTGACCTCTGGCCCTGGACTAATTCTTCTAATTTCAAAATAATCGAGGGGTGTAAGATCTGGACTTTGAGGTGGCCACTCTATGGATCCTCGTCTACTAATCCACTTCCCAGGAAAACAGTTGTCTAAATACTCGCGAACAGGACGTGCAATATTTTCGTTAATTTTAGGGCGTCAAGCATTTGTTATGTGTTTAACATGTCCAGTTTCTCCAAATTTGTTCTCGATCTTACTAACTGTAAATCAACTGATATGTCTGCCAAATTACATAGGTACCTCCTGCTGAGTTCTCGTTTTATCTCCGCATTCAACAAGGATTAAAATTTCTATGCTTTTTGTTTCACTTAAATGAGCTGTAACCGACTATACAGGGTATCTTTACTTAGAATAAGTTGTATGTCGACCAGGACGAAATGTAGAAAACTAACAGTTCTTAAAGTCTGATTAACATCTCTACAAAACAGCAGAAAATCTACGTTTTTCCATGCCTTCTGTTTATTGATCACTCTTATTGGTTACATCTCCGTTATTATTATTAAAGATAGACCCATCAATTTCTACGTTATTGTATTCGTGAGACGTTTTATCTGCAGAAATATATAGGGTGTTCCATTTAAAAAAACATTTGTTTTTCGTACAGCTTTTTACAATCACCCTGTAGAAAATCGGACGAACGCTAAAAACGCCAAAAAAAAACAAAATAATTTAATTTACAACTGTTATTTGTTTATTCTTTAAACTTTTTTCCTTGTCGTCTGTTTATTGAGCACTCTTGGTTATATCTCTATTATTATTAAGGATAGACCCATCAATATCTACATTGTTGAGTTCGTGATACATCGTTCTATTCAAATTTGTAGAAATATACAGGGTGTTCCGTTAAAAAAATAATTTTCTTTTCGTGCAGCTTTTTAGAATCACTCTGTAGAAAATCCGATGTACTCATAAACGGCAAAAAACAAAATAAATTCGACCTATCCCGGCGTTTTTATAACAAAAATTATTACAGTTTTATTTAATTTGTTCTTTAGCCCTCGTTATTTTTTATTTATACGGTGCCACAAGTTATGTCGAAATCGATGAATATAATTTCTTGAAGTAATAGAGGTAAGTGGGTGTATACTTATACCGTACTTTCTGTGAAAACAGAGAAAATTTAAAGAAATTCTAATTCTAATATCATTCTTGAATTTGTCATACTTAAGTAAAGACTTATCTAATGTTTATCATATTACTGATTTTCTTTCATCTAGCAACGTAAAAAAGGCATACGATTTTTGAAACTATACATAGGTAAAATTACTTTGGTACGCAGATTAGTTGTTTACCACAATATCATCAGCAAAAAATTAGTTTGTATTGAAATTTTTGGTCTCAACTCAAACTTGATTACGTTCGAGAATGAGATTATTTGGAACTATTATAAATTTTGGAAATACCTATATTTGTTTATTAAAAGATTGTTATACTTAATAATAAATTTAAATGTAATCCTACAAGCGAGCCACGGTTCCCTGAGCACAAATTTTGATTTTCGTTACTCGATATAAATACTAACTCGTAAATTTTTCACTAAAAGAGAAATTATTTTTTTAGCGGCTTCTATTTTGGCTGCTAATGTTTTTTAGATAAAGAGTCCTTCGCCTTGTATGAACTTTATTATACTTTTTATGCTTTACACTTTATGTGATGTGTGAGAAGTCGACAAGGTGACAGTTTAATTTATTTTTTTTATGTGGCAGTCACAGTAATGAGATACATTGTATAAAAATGTAGAATTTGGGCTGGCGTTTATTAAAAATGAAATGTGACGGTACTAATAAATACAAATACACTCGTGTGGTAGTTGGCAACTTCATTTCAATAATGAAAGAATTTTATTTTTATTCATATTAATTTTGACATTAGTAGTCGTAGAAAATAATGTTTAGGGGAAGTTGAATAAATTTAAACGCATATTTAAATTTGGTTTTATATTAAAACACTACATACATTTCGTTGATATACTTAGTTTTAGTTATTTACATAGTTCGGTGTTATATATAAAAAAAAAAACAGGAAAAATTAGTATTAGTTCCAAATGTTTGTAACAATGCACACCCAAAAATTTTAATTTTTACAATTTTTTTTTCAGTAAACAACAACAGAAAAATATTTTCCAATAAACAATGCTCCAATATATCCATATTTTATCAAATAATTATGCTGAATATATCTGGGAAACATGTATTTATATGTTTAGTGTTTAGTCAGATATTTCTTATGCATTAATCCGACATTGGACATTTTGCCGCATTAGAGGACCAATTAATTACTTATTATTATTATTGATTGGATATGTCGTTTTATGTGATATCTTATTTTTGATGAAATGTATTTGTTTAAAAATATTTATGGCTGTAGGTACAAATGATAATGACATCTAAAGCCGAACATGTAATACGGGTAATAAAAAATTATTCACAAGTTTATAGACACATTTTTCAAATATTAGAATTACATATCTTTATATTAGTAATTTTGATTACTGTGTATATTTAATACCTACCATCAATTAAATCAAATCCCATATAAGCTTTTGTACTAAGCTAAAAAATGTTACTTTTTGCTTATCAAATCCTTATAAAACTGAGGAACCTTGCTTGGCACCTTTTAGGGGAAACTGGAATAACTTCCAGTCTAATATGTATTGAGATCTTCAGTTTGCAATTTTAGAAAAAGGAGATAACGGTAGTTGTTTAGTTTGATATTTTTTGCTAAACTGAAATAAATTTATTAAGGATTCTCCTGCCAGACATCTAAATTTTTGTGTATCTTTTTAGGGTCCCTCGTATTTCCCATTACCAAGGTGATAGACAAAAATAATTAATTAAAATGGCTCTATTTTTGGGAAAAATTGAATGACGAAAACCGCATCTGGATTTATATCTCGATTCGTTGATACATATACTTTTGTTTAGTTTCACTGATTTTTGTGATATTACATTTCATATTTGTTGAAAACTTCTCTGATTTTTCTTCAGTTCTTTTTGTTTAGAATTCAATAGCGTACTTACGTGATAATTTTTTATAGTTTCCGTTTTTTCCTTAACTTCCTATTTTTAAGTTATAATAGCCCAAACTTATAGGATACATTTTTCGATTTTTTGGAATCTGCGTAAAATTTCCTATCAAATGATGTTATAAAAACCTATGGGTTTTTAAACAAAAAAACCCAAAACTCTGATGATAGAATTGAGGTAATTTTTTTCGATAGGTATAGGTATATGGGTACATTATACCTACATTAGATATACCATTAGATACGAGTTTTCTGTAAAAATCTGATATACCAATAGGTAGGTATAACATTAAATTTGGCTGATAGCAAAACTAATGTGCCTTTTTCATTGACATTATTTTGTTTAAGTATGTAGTCGAGAGCAACTAAGCATTCCATCATTTATCCACATCCGTGCGATGGTCATATTTATTTACCTCTTAAAATAATTTTGAAGAATAATAAAGAAAAGAACAACCAAACGTAAAATTCTTATAATAAATATGAACACTTACTTATCTAACTGGCCATATTATATTTTTTTATTGTATAAAAATATAATATTAGCAATTTCCGTGACATCTTTTCGAACAGCGGTTTCCTCTGTGGAATAAAAAAAGTTTTAAGAACGGGTTGGGTAATGTGTGAATAAATTTATCAAAGGGGTGTGCACCTTATAGGAGTGGTCATGTAACTAGGATTAATTATATAAAAAAATCAATATTGGAGCCTTATACGAGGCTTCTGTATCTTGTAAAATAAAATCGTTTCTAAATTTATCCTTGGATGTTTTGTGATCCTTTTTAGTGATGCAGTTCTAATTACCACAAGTTCGCCAGTTTTCTAGGCGTCGCACCGGACTGCGACTGCCGCACCTGCACAACAGCAAGAGGCGTCCCGAAGACGACGCACCGCGCCGTTAGTTAAACAGCGCGCGAAAGGCTAGCCCGTTGACTGTTTGACGCATTGCAGGTACGTGTTGGCCAATGGGGAAGCTTTACTGTACGAGAATACGTTGTAAACAAGCCGCACCCGACGTTTAAACTTCATATAACATACGCGGTGAAAACTAGTTCCAAGTTTTTACACGATTATTCCAATTTTTTTCTGTTTTAACGATTATTGATATATGTAAATAGAGGCGAAACTGCGATTAGAAGGTTGCATTGTTACAAAAGAGTTAATATTCAACAATGCGATTGTGTTGTCCGGGTGTAGGAATATTTACTGGTTTATGTCGAAGCCGCACTATTGCGCTTTGGCGGTAGTGGTTTCGCAGCAGCAATCGTCCCTCCCCTCTATCTTCGTTCCTAAACAAAACGAGAAAAGACAGTTGGCTGGTGCACTTTGACGTGTAACGTTGCGAGAGACTTGGTAGTGTCGACATTATTTCGTTTAGTGTACCGTTAAATCTTAAAATATCGTAATGGTAAGCGAGTTTTTTTAATCATCAAATATGTAAAACGTACTACAAATATTCGCGGATTGCTTTAAACAATGTATTTTCTGGGAAAACTTGGATTCTTAGTTTGTAAATAGCTGTCAAATAGGACGTTAAGATACGAACCGGTGTATTATTGTGCCGCAATGCGGATCTTGCTCCTGTAATACAGATTTTTTGTTAATTTGATTAATTACACAAATTTTTTCAGTATCAATCTGCGGTTATTAAATACTGTGAAAAATGTATTGATCTGTTGCATACGTGGGGTGTTTACTTTGTGCGAAACAAATCAAATTGGATTAAGTGTAATAGTATGGACATCAGTTGTTATAATATTTCCTTTTTAGGCTGACCAACTCACAG
Organism: Anoplophora glabripennis; assembly: GCF_000390285.2. Classification (NCBI taxonomy): domain Eukaryota; kingdom Metazoa; phylum Arthropoda; class Insecta; order Coleoptera; family Cerambycidae; genus Anoplophora; species Anoplophora glabripennis. The sequence continues at coordinate 144,093 of NW_019416354.1, forward strand.
AAGAACAGATCGCCGAATTCAAAGAGGCTTTTTCATTGTTCGATAAGGATGGAGATGGTACAATTACTACTAAAGAATTAGGAACTGTAATGAGATCGTTAGGACAAAATCCTACAGAGGCAGAATTACAGGATATGATCAATGAAGTTGATGCTGATGGTAAGTAAATAATTAAGTCAGTTCGGCAAAGTAATTAACTATCTGGTTAAATTTTCAGACTAATTTGCATTAATTACATTACTACTAATATCATAAAATTAACTTGCAACATAGAAAAGATTTTAAATACTGATTGGGTTTTGATAGGGCGCCATGCAAACATTGAATCTATTGAATAGTAGCTGTCGAAACGTGTAAACATTTTATTTCTAGGTTAATACTAAACGCAATATATTAAGTATTCTATTATTTATTCAATTTTTGTTATCAGAAAATAAATACCTAACATGTATTCAATTTTTGTGAAAAACTCGGATATTTTTCCTTAAAAAATTAGGTATTTGATAGCTAATCACGTAGAATTACTAAAATATTTAGTGTTACTGGTTGCCTATTGTTGTCACAGCCTTATCACAAATAATTTTATAAGTTTAGTAACGAACTTAAGTGAGTCATGTTTCTTAGTTTAATGATGACAAATTTTTAAGTTTTGCACATGTTGGTTTTATTATAGTGTTTATCGATTTTTTTATCAGTATATTATCTGTTTTGCCAGAAATAATGATGTAATATTTTAAAAATCAGATTTAAGCTTTTGATAAGATAACATTAATTGCACTTTTGATATGATAGCATTGTATTCTTATTAATTTCCAATAAGTATCAAGATTTAAAAGAAAATAAAATTACCAGCGTACATATTTTTGAAGCTTATAGTGATAGGTTTTTATATTTGTCTCCAAATTAAAAGAAAAAGAAATGCTCAAAATCGCGACACAAGTAAATTAAATTATGCATCGAGATATGTTTTACATTTAATTTTCAGAAGGTATAAAAAATACAGTTATTGTCTTATAAAAGTTCGGTAAAAAAAATTGGTTATCCAGTTAATTTCGTATTATTATACTAACAGCTGTTGCATTTACTTAGTACTCATATTATGTATATAATCACATTTGAATGTTTATTGATTAATGTAGACATTCATTCTCCATAAAATGTTTCATGCAAATGTAAATTAACTAATTACATACATGAATTTAATATTGTATATCGGGGTAAATCGGTGTACTTACATATTATTTTCTTAGGCCGCAAGAAAAACTTAAAAAACATTAATTTTGCAGATAATAATAATATCCATCAAGTGTAACGTTTTTTTTTTTTTTTTATTGAAACGAGTACCTATGGCACAATGTGGTAATGACGTGAAATTTTTTTAAGTAGGTATTATGAGTCGGTTTAGGCTAGTTTCCGAAATTGTGTGATTTACTGCGTTTTAAAGTAGTTAGAAAAATAATTCTTGCAATTATGTTTTGCCTCTGCACATCACACATATTTGCATGACATATTAAATTAAGTTGACCATGGAAATGTTACACGTCTGGGAAATTGTAATTAAAATTATTAATTGTCCAAAATTCCAGAACTGTATACAGTTTTTAATTATCCATTTGCCAGTTTTCGCACTTTCTCTAGTAAGTCGTGAAGGCAAAATATTCGTTAATATTTGGAATTAATAAAATAAACATCTGGAATTTTTTCTTGCCAATAAATTGTTACCTAATATATCTATTAACCGGTCACTTTCATATTTTTTATAGTTATATAAACTCTAATTTATTTAGATAATGTGCATTTCTAATTTGCGTTTGTATTGTTTCAAATAACTGCGATAAATTAGCCTAAAAATTTTGAAAAAAATAAGTTTTCTGTACCTACTTACTCACTTTTGAGTAGGTATATTAGAAACGTTTACTGAAACTTGTTCAAGACTTCTGAAACATATTCCTTTGCTTAACAGTAAGTGCAATTTAGGAATTTGTTAGCGTACCCATCATAAAATAATTCTGCGTAGAGTATATTGTCATGATAACAACTATTTCAGTTAATCTACATTATAAATTTTAATTAACTATTCATTTAACTTACATCATTTCATGTTTATATATGTACCACATTTGGAAGGTCGTCTTGTTTAAATATTAAACATCCTGAAAAATTTCATAAAATCGACGATTGATGATAATTATGATCATAAGATCATAATTATGGGTTTTCTGTAACCAAGATTCAGATTGCTACCATTTTTATAACTTAAATGATGGATTTATAAATAACTATTTAAGATCCCGTTTTTGGGATGATCATTCGTAAAAATAGCGAAAATTTACGGTACAAGTATACAATTTTTATAATTTTAGCTTGTACCGTACGATTAAAAAATTATTCAAATTTTGAATGACAAATAATAGGACATGCTCTTTGTTTATCCAAACATGCGCATTACTAATTATGTTAACACTGAATGTAACTAAGAAATCAGATTATTATGTACTGCAGGCTCCAAGAAGTTTTCGGTAAAACGCATTTTGTATTGTTTTGCTGTTAACTTTTTAATTTTTTTAAATAATTATAAAGTCGAAAAAAATCTAACCGTTTCTATTATTTGGTTCGTCAATTGAATAATTCACGTTTTTTAAACTCGATTTCGTATATTTCTACAGCAAATGATTATACTTTTGTATCAGCAAATTTGCAAAGAAATTAAGTACATTGAATTTTTGTGTGTAAATTGTTGTCGTATCGTATGGGCTTTAGATCTAATTTTAAAGGGAATAATCCAAAAAAACATTTGGATAATAGGTAAATCAGACTCTCTGAATACACAACCTTTATAAATGAATACAAGCCACGTGACCGATGAGCTTAGGCAACCCAACATTGCACGACTGGTACTGTCAACTAAAAATCCCTGAATCTTAGCGTCATCAATATTAATGATGCGTTTACAATGAACAGTGGCAAACAGTTGCGTCTACGCTTGAGGTGATGTGATCGTTGATTCATTGAATAAAATTTCGTGAAACAAAATGTTGTAGTTTAATGTATTCTTGATCTTACTGTTAAATAATTTATAATTTTACCAAAATTGAATTGTCAACGTGAAGGGAATAAATTACTGCTTGAAACAAAATTACTGGTCACGTGGCTTGTAAACATTTATGTTTTGCGGGATTCAATTTTTGCTTTTGGTGTAATCATTTTTTTGTAATAGAATCTTAGATTAATTATATGCAAACAGCAAGAACGTCTGTTGGTATAAAATTTCGCCAAGAAGTGGAGCGTCTTCATTTTGTTTAAATTGCGAGTTCTTTCCGCGACGTCGCTATTTACCATCCGCACGGTTCTGAATATTAATGAGGACAAAGACCAAAGAGGGAATTTTGTCACGAATAATAAAACCAATTTCATTTGACTTTGAAATGTCTGGAGACAGCATACGATAATATTGACAGTGTGAAAAATGTTCTCGGGAAGGGGTGGCATGTTTGCTTTGCTAATTAACGGCGGTTTATTATTTGTTGATTTTTGGGTTCATCTAATACTGTGTTATGAAGCAAATTGTCTTAGTCTTTAAAATGTTTCAGGTTTACGATACAAACCGATTTCAGACATAAAAGTCATATTGATATTTTTCGTCTTCAGTTCAATAGAATAGAAAAAAATAAATTGGTCTTCTAAACCACTGCACGGTAGGTACGTCGAGGATTTTATTATTGTAATAGTGACAAATATCAATAAAACCCCACTTACCTTTACTATAAACTTGGGGAAAATTTTCTAATTGAGGAATATATTTCGAAAGGAAATATATTCCGGAAGGAGATAACTATTCTCAATTTTCTAATTTCCTACCAATATTTTATGGACGATAAATAATCATGCATACATCTCGAGTTTTATTATAAAATAAATATAATTAAATTATATGTACAGTTCCACTTATTTTGTCTGGCTCGTGAATGCGCAAACGTGAGAAAGAGCTCACTAAATGCAAACAAAAGTTCAATCGGGAGAGAAAGCGAAAATGGGTAGAACCCTTGATATATCACAGGCAACTTTTAAATGCTGTATTATTTGCATAAATATATATGCATGTATTTATTATTTCTCTGCTTTGGGAATTAAAATTTTTTTTTTTTAAACTTTTTATGTGGGTTCCCCATTATTTTTTACGAGAATGTAGGTACTTTATAAATGCTGAAACGAAATGAGCTCCTAGGACCGCCCTACTTTCATCGACGAGATGAAATAAGTTTTTATCTGTAATTAGTCAATACTTTTCTTAATTTAGTTATGATTAGGGAAGATGGTTATATGCCATTCTACTATACTAGCGGAGAGATTGCCTACAAGTGCAGCTGAGCTACGGTTGTCTGGCAGCCGGAATCAAACCTACGGTTTCTACAATAACAATTCGTTATTAAAGAATTATGAAGTTGATGGAATCCCTAAAAATTATCTCGACGTCGCTGCTGTTACATCCTGTGAATACGTATTAATTTAATTGGGGTAGGCTAGGCAATATTTAGCATGTTTATATTTTCATTTTATTAACCATATTAAAATGTAATTTATGTATACAAAAGTCTTGTGATTCTAATGCGTACCTATCAGAAGAAAATTGCCCAAGGCCATTTTTGATATGAAAGAGTTTATCTTGAGCGGATATCGTAAACTTATTTTCCTTGTGACGATAATTATAATTGAACGTTTGATAGTGTAAGTATACGTTAATATTTTAAAAATGTCATTAGTTTTGTAAAATTAATTTTTTTTTTGAGTTGTGTTTGGATTAAATTACTTTAAAACCTCAATTCCGTAAAATCAATTCTTTTCTTGAGTCGTGTTTGGATTAAATTAGTTTAAAATCTCAATTCCGTTTTTCTGTTGTTGTAAGTACTGCACTATATTTGAGTATATTTACAATATACGCTCAACTCATGTTCACATTAAATGTTTTTTTTTTTGATAAACTGAGTTTGTCACAAGTATGTAAGTGTAAGTAATAACTGCGTTTATTTTTCTTGGTCCCACAACACATAATTTCGTAGTTTCGAACATCTGCATTTGTTTTTTAAGTAGTTTTGCGTCATCTATTAAGGCCATTGCAAAGATTTAATAGTTACGGTATTTGTACCATTTTGATTATATATACAGGGTGGTCCGAATTTTATGCAGGAAACTTCGAAAATAATATGTGTGTGCCTTATAAACATAGGTCTGGAACGGCACCGTTTTAGAGATACAGGGTGTTGAAGTTGTCAAAATAACTTGATTTTTTGTTTATATCTCCGGAATCTATTAACCGATCTCAATAAAATTTGGTACATGTAATGTATGATAGTAGGCATTATATTCCCTGAAATATGAGCTTTAAAGGTTCAACCAGTGGTGTACAACTGGACAGGGGTCACCTCTTTTTACAAAAAAACCTACGCCACTGCATTTTTTACATGTCATTGTAACTGATTGATATTTTAATGCACAAAATACGTAGAAAAGGTGACTTTAATTTTTTCCCTAAGATTCGCCGTTCTCAAGTTATTCATACCAATACAATCCCCTTGTGGCAGACACTTCTAACGATAATATTACAAGAATATTTGTTTATGTTTAAAAGTAAGTGCAATTTGTAAGCACATCAACAAAATTATTTACACTTCTTTCTACACTACCTGTGAGGTAGTGTGCGATATAAACAAAAAATCAATTTTTTTTAAAGCCTCAACACCCTGTATCTCTAAAACGGGGCCGTTCCAGACCTATGTTTATAAGGCAAACACATATTATTTTAAAGAGATCTATCTACCCTCGAAGTTTCCTGCATAAAATTCGGACCACCCTGTATATATTTTTTTAAGCGTTAATATAAAAATAATAGAAATCAAATATTGTGTTGATATTCGCGGATGTATATGTCAATGTTTTGTTGAAATAAATGCGTAGTGATGTGGGGAAAGGGGTTTGTGATACATCATCTTAAAATTATTCAATTATTTGTTCAGAAATGTTAAATTAGGAACTACGTTTTTAAGGATATTTTTTTGTCCAGGGTGTATGTGTACGTGTCTACATTCAGTTAAATTTAATTGAATTGTATTATGGTTCTCCTCTTTAGTGACAGTATCTTAACCACCGCACATAAATAAACTGATAATGACTATATCTATGAAAAATGCAGACAGCATACCTACAGAGATTAAGCTGGTTGAATTATATTAAAAACGTTCGGAAGGTTTGATGAAACTCACATGAGCGATAACTAAATATCACTAACATCTTTGACATAGATTGCATTATTATGAAGAAAACTATTTTAAGACATTAATCTGCAGAAATGATAGATATTCTGTTGTCATAGCACAATGGTAAATATAAAATAGTTTCGTTGTTTATACCAACTAACTTGACGTTCTATAGAAACGAGAAATATTCAATTTGCATAACTTTCTTATGGATCGATGTAAAATTTTATTGTTTCTATTAGGTGCTTCGATATTCGATACTGATTTGCAATGAAAAGGATGGATTTTTGTACTACTTTGGTTGATTGATAGAAATATTTTCATGTTTGTCCCAGTTTCCTTAAAATTGATCTGCAAAAATGAAAAATATTTGTGATTGTTGAAAAAACATTTTTTTATTTTTAGCTGGCTTGACAATATTAACACTAATTTACAAAAATAAAAATATTCAGTTTTCGTAGCATCCTAATTGGTCGATACAGAATCTTTTTATTGTTTGCACCAACCGTCTTTACAGTAGAAATATCCAATTTTCATATTGATTGGTGACCTTGATACTAATTGGCAGAAATTAAAAATGTCAAATTTTCGCAGCTTTTGGTTGGTTGACATAGAATCATTTCATTGTTTGCGCCTGCTGCTTTGACTGTAAAAGTATTCAATTTTGATTGGTCGATGTAAATTTGTTTCATTTCATTGTTTGCGCCTGCTGCTTTGACTGTAAAAGTATTCAATTTTGATTGGTCGATGTCATTTCATTGTTTGCGCCTGCTGCTTTGACTGTAAAAGTATTCAATTTTGATTGGTCGATGTAAATTTGTTTCTATCAGTGACCCCGATACTGATTTTCAGAAATGAAAAATGTTCGATTTTCCACCGCTCTCATTGATTAATGGGAAATTATTCCATTGTTTCTATCTGCCACCTTCATATTGTTATGCAAAAACGAGAAACATTTTTGCGTGTAGCTTTCTGGTTATCGATGCAAAATTGTTTTATCGTTTTGTTACCTGCCTTGGCACTAATTTGCGGAAATTAAAAATATTCATTTTAGTAACACGCTGATTGGTCGATACAAAATTGTTTCTCAGTACGATTTGCTTTGACATTCGATTTGTATGCAGCGGCTGTTTTGTAGCCCTTTACTTTTCCATTAAAAAAAATTGTGTCCATGACGTAACCTACGTGGCATCACTGCTTTGTCAATGTCCGTGTTTGGTGAAATGATGTTTTTATAAAAAGCCACTAATTTTAGAGCAAACTGCCACGTTCTTACTATTTCGTAACGGCGTACTAATTCAGTATCGATGGACGATGTACGATAGATAGGTATGCGAAGAAATTCTGAGACGTATCCGTTTGGCGTCTGCCTAACTTTAGTTTGTATCGATTAGATCAAATACACTTTTGCCAAAGGAATATTGTTAAGAAAATACCAAATATCTCAATTATTGTTATTTTTATTATTGGAGGAAAGAAAATCATTCGAGTTGGTTTTGCATTGTTTTATAAAAAGTATTAAGCCAAACGTGGCATAGTCAAATATTTGCAGATTTCACATACGATGTACGGATGTGAAATATGAACACGGCAAATATATTTTAAAATGTTCCAAAACGTTCTATATACGAGGTTCATAATTGTCCGCACATTATCCTCTAGTAAACACTGTCATTTTTATAAAGTTATTACGAAATTCCAGTCTGTAGAAATCAATTTTACTGATGTCGTTGCAACAGGTGCTGTTTACAAATTGGTATGACGTTTGTAAACCTGACGAACATTTGACAAGTGAAAACATACTCTTGAAAGTATCGATATGCAGCATATCACAATGCGGCACTTATTTAGGTTTGACCAAAAGGTTGGAAGATGTAGAGAGACGACTGCATTTATTCTGCGCAAAGAGCGTTATTTTTCTGCTACTGGGCGACTGTGGTGGAAGAAATATTAAGAAAGACTGGTGGATACATATAAGTATCATTGCATTTGACAAAAGTTTAGCAACTGACCGCATCATCTGGAACCGGCTTTAGCGTAGCTTCAAAGTTGCGTGGTTGCCACTAACACAATATGGGCTGGTTATTATTATTATTAATATTATTATTACATAAAGGTCCTAGTTTCTCTATCAGCGGATATTCTTGTTAAACCCCAAAAAAATTGATATTTCATATTCAAATTTATGTCATGTTTATTCAAATATTTTCAGACTGAAATAATTTCAAGTTGGTGTTTTCCAACCCCATATTGCTAAATTGAGGTCATGGTTGATCGTGCAGATAATTTGTATGTGCCAAGTTCTAACAGGACGTTTTTTGAGTTCCATGTAAATAATAAATTTCATTCCTTAAAGGCATTTCGTAGTAGCGCTACTGCTTCAGAAAATAGTACTCCTACGTAAGTCATTTACATAAACAGCAATTCATAATAATCCAACCAAGAATATTGATTATGTTGCGTGCGTTTTCGGAATTATAAATGTGTATTGATTCTTTCTTCCCTGTGACTTTAAAATAGACAAATTATTTCAACTTTGTATACATTAGAGTTTAGTGCTTCTTTGCAGATATCTTACAATTGCGATTGTTAGAAATATAATTATTGACAGTTATTCTTCTGTGAAGGAATACCGGAAATGTAGGACATAGTTAATCAGGCGGTTCTTCCGATGGTTTGTATTTGATTAATGATAAATGTGACCGAACAAATCCAAGGTTGCATTCTTGCATATATAATGTATTTTTATATTATTTTAAATAAAATAATATTCTAAAACATTGTATATTTTCGTAGCTGTATTACAATTACACGCATCTAATATGCAAGAATAAGAAACGGTTAATTTATTCAAAATTTAAATGCCATATTTTTTAAATTCTAAGCTTTATGAAAGGCTAATTTGCCACAGTAAAATTTTAGGTTGTAATCTGTAAGCAAATATTTTCTATAATTAAGTTTATAATTTGATTGCATGTCATATAAGTTTTATAATACAAGGCAAATGTTTAAAAGTGCACGTTCCTGTAATAAAATAATTTAAATTTTCGTGTTGGTTAATTTCAAAATGTCCGGTATTCTCTCAGACATTGTTCGTTGGAATTTCGGAATTAGTAACGGATATGGAATTTAGAACGCCTATTGGAAACTGCGCTGTACATCCAAACAGTCGCCAATGTAACTGTTGTATTGCTGGCATATTTGTTTTTATTACTTTGAAATATTCTAACAGTTTTCAAATGGGGTATAAATGAGTGACAATGTTAATGTAGTTTCTTCGCCGAAGTATTTGTACCAACCAATGTCATCTATTTCTAGTAGCAAATTAGATTTTAAATCTTTTAGGGTTCATAAAGCTAAAATAATTTTAATAGCTTAACAAAATTACACTAACATTATGCGGCTAGTTACTTTAATACTGCCTTTTTAATATTTTCGTACCTATATTCTGTACATTATTTGGTACAAATGTAAAACTATAATTCTAATTGTGATCATTTTTTGCTCAGGGTGGCATGCAACACAATGTTTTGATTGTGTATAAAATAAGAGAAAAGTTTATATGAACATAGATTCGAATAGGTCCGAATTTTACTTTTTTCTTAGAAGTCATTTTTGTGTTTCCTTGTAGATACGATTCATTCTACATAGTAATCAAGTAATCAGACTCAAAACCAATTTATTACAGTTTACAAAGGGTCATAAAAGGAGCGTATTTAAAAAAATTCACGATATCAAAGGGTTGGGGAATAAAAAAACAATTAGTCATTGTCGCTTCTTCTTCTTCTTCTTCTTCTTCATTTAGTGGTTGGTCCTTGAAAAGTCCCATAGCACTGCGGCCTAATTAGGCCTATTGTGCGTCCCACTACTAGTCCTATTCAGCAAGTAGTTTTGTTCTTTTTACAAAGTCCAAAAGCTTCCTTGCTGACACTTCTCTCAGTTCCCTGGGTTCCAAATAGGGTCTCCCAAGGAGCGCCATTCTGCTACGTGCAAATCCCGGGCACTCGCCCAGGATATGCAGAGAAGTTTCATCCTCCGATTCACATCCTCGGCAGACCGGACTGTCTACAAGCTTCAGCTTATGTACATGTTTCCTAAAGTGACAGTGTCCCGTTATGAGTCCTGTCACTTTCCTGAGCCGGATTCTGTTCAAGCTCAGTAGCTCATTCGCTCTTCCCTTCGAAGGATACTCCATAAGCTCCTTAGAATGGCTATGTCCTGGCCTTGAAGTCCAGTATTTCCTGTGTTCTGTCTCAGTCCATTTGCCCAGAGCCCGCCTGACCACACTGGGAGATGTGCCACAGAAGGGCTCCGGGCCAATGAACACTGTCTCGGATCCCTTCCTAGCAAGTTCATCCGCTTTCTCATTTCCACAAATGCCTTTGTGCCCTGGCACCCAACACAGTCTGACTGTATTGTTGGTGGCCAGTTCAGTCAGCATTTGTAAACAGTCCCACACCAGTTTTGAACTTACCTTGTGTGCGGCTAAAGCTTTAATTGCAGCTTGACTATCAGAGAATATATATATGAGTTTACGTCTATAACCTCTACGTACATTCTCTGCCAGACACGCCATTATCGCGAAGATTTCTGCTTGGAATACAGTAGGGAACTCCCCCAGACTGTAGCTTGCACTCCATCTGGGTCTGAGTCCATATATTCCTGCACCCGTCCCTCTGGTCATTTTGGAGCCATCTGTAAACCAGTGTAAACAGTGTCGCAGTAATAAAAACAAAATCGGATGAACTAAAGTGGTCGTGATTCCAAACATTATCCTTACATGATTTTAAAAGATAATTCATGTATTTTAACGATCTTCAAAATAATGACACAAATGAAAACCCAAAAAAAAAATAAAAAGCTTTATCTTAAAAATGAAGCGTTTGCAGAACTATATTAATGTGATTTTTTTTCTTATTTTTGACCAGAGAATCACTGGAACAATTTTGTCGAAAACATTTTGCAACACCTTGTGTGAAATACATCAACTTAAGGCAGTACATATTTTTTAAACATACGAAGCATATGTTTGAACTGAAATATTTTTACCAAATGATCAGTTAAAATTTATTTCAAAATGTTCGGAGATACGTAGTTAATGAAGAGTGTAGTTTGAGACGTATTTGTTTGTCTTCTGATGTGTCGTGGTAATGCATTTTATCGAGTTGATTAAAACTAAAACGCACCTAGGCAGAGCTTCTAGAAAGTGACACTAAAAATTGAGCAGCCAAAGTTTTTGAAACAATTATTTTGTAGGCGTGGTGTTAGTTGGCAACCAACCTATGTACTTACATTATTCATTAATGTTATTCGAAATATATATTTTTTTTTATTCTCAAATAGTCCCAAACTAATAATGACGTCCTAACAGCCACATGGAAATGCAAGTGATTGATTTTTATCAGTGTTCGCATCTGGCTATTTCATTCCTAATGTCGGACACATCGTGCTATATATAAGTATGCGTAATTCACGTGTTCCAAACTTTGCGTCTAAAAGCGACACCCGTGTTTCTATTGTCATTGTCGGACTGGACCACAGGCCACAGGGCAAGCCAGCAAATGCAAAAATTAAAATGTTACATCTACCAAATAAAACAATGAAAGAAATGCAAATATAAAATAATTAATAAGGATTTAATAGGGCCTGTATTCGTTAAATGAATTTTTATAGTAATTCTCAATCATCTGACCGACATTCATTTATTATTATAGCTCGGTTTGTGGATGTGCAAATTCGATGCAAGTCTGGTATAAAACTGTAGACAGTAGTTATTTACTTTAAAGTATATAACTTTTCATTTAATATTTACGTCGTGGTTTCACTTAAAAATTATATTAAATATGTATATGTATTATAAATATGCAACGCAAAAAATGTTATTTTTCATTTGAGAACTAATTCAGAAACATCAAACTTGTTGGCAAAAATATACTTTGCTTCAATTTGAAATAATTACTCCGTTTCAGCCAACATAGGGAATTAGCAGTCACTATCGATTTACCTATTTGAAGTTAATGTCCCATTTTTTAATTTTTTTTTTATAAAAATGTAGGTGGCTGACGTTCTAAATTTAGAAATATTCTTGTAACTACAAAGGAAATTTATATTTACTATTAAATCGCTATTTATAACCTGACATTCGCCTAAATGCACATAAACACTTTGAATAAGATCTTTCAGTGTTTCCTGTCTGAATAATATGTTTCTAACCTCCAGTTTAATTCGAACTTGTGCCTCATCTAATGTGGCAGATCTATAAAAATGCCATCTTATGTACTACCTCTTCGTCCTATTCATCTGTTGGGAAAAATGTCATTCAGAAAGGTTGGGCGAGTTGTTTTAAAACGTGGTGGTGTCCTATTTGGCTGAAACCAGATTTGATAACTTGATATATCATCGTTGTTATTATTCGAGAGTTTAAATAAAAATGTACATAAATTTGTTTGGGGAAAGTACCAAAATTCCTCCACTTAAGGAAATTCCTCTGATTTCCCCCATGAATTACTTCGAATTCGTCCGACTCCTTTGGATTCCTCCGAGTTCTTCCGACTTCTTTGAATTGCTCGGAATTTATCTTCGAATTCCTTAGACTTCCCCATGGATTCCTTTGACTTCCTATTCAATTTATTTTACTCGATTCTGAATTATTTTTTCAGTATAAAACAGAAAAGCAATTAAAAATCAAAGTGAAGGTGTATTTATTATCTTTGCCTCTATTCATATTCACAATTAGATGTGCTTTCCTAGAGACAACATACTGGTAAATTTTAAAACCGTATGTACTTAAATTGCATATACATAGTTTCGGTAATATACAGGGCGATTTCCAGCAATTGGACAAAAAAATTAGAGTGAAATAGGGCATAAAAGATGTTATAAGTTTGTCATATAAACCCGGGACAAAGTATTAACTGTTTAGAAGTTACATTGTGTTGGATTTAAAAAAATATACAGGGTCGGAAAGTCCTCATGGCTCATCGGCCGTTACGTGAGAGCGATAAAGTAAGTCATAGAAATCCATGCGATAGAGAAGGATGGCTATAATGAAGGTGTCTCATAGTCACCGCCCGTTTCGCCCTTCCACAAATAAGATCCACTTCCACTTATAATTCAGCGACCGGTTGTTATCTTTGTTTTCGTCGTTTGCCTTTTCTGTAATAGATGTCACTACTTATACAATTCCGACTTCGTATTCCGATATGTTAATACAATTCGTTAACAGAGGGCAGCACAATTTGTGATGCCAGATCTACAGATTTTTTTGGAATTGGGAAATAGGGAATTTTGCTTTATTTCTTGGGATTTTTAAGTCATTTTAAAAAGTATACTTAAATAACAACTAAATGAACTTTGAATGCAGCTGAGCACTATACTCCATTTGAATAACTTCTCAGTAGGGGAAACAAGGGCACTAGATTTACAAATAGAGGTATCTACTAGCTACTGTAAAAAGTAGTGACATCTATTAAAGAAAAGCCAAACGACGAAAACAAAGATAACCACCGGTCGCTGAATTACATGTGGAAGGGCGAAACGGGCGGTGACTATGAGACGCCTTCATTATAGCCATCCTTCTCTATCGCACGGATTTCTATGACTTACTTTGTCGCTCTCACGTAACGGCCGATGAACCATGGGGACTTTCCGACCCTATGTATAAAAGGACCAGTGCTAGTGTCGTTGTATTAATAACACGACTATTGATTCACTCTTTACAGGGTGGTTTCACTTTAAATACAGAAACTATAGGACTAGATTCATTGCCAAAAAATAAGTAGAATTTGCTCTATAAACTTTTCCTGCGAGACTCGATATTCGAGATACATTGTGTTAAATCTATTTGCTAATGCTGTTTTATTATTTAGTTTGATATTTTTTCTAGAAATAAAATTATTTCTACACAAAACTGCCAGTAGTGTATTCTTTTCTTGGGAGAAGTTGATGGACCCTTTAGTAGCGCGTCACTGGTTAAAACCGGGAGGTTTCCATCAAATATACGGATTAATTATTAGGAAAATTCAATAAAATGTAAAAATAAGTCCAAATATCTATTAAACGGCTGTTACTATTAAAAAACACCGAGAAACATTTAAGGTAACAGTCCCTGAATGTAACATTATTACAAAAAATCGCCAGTGGCGTATTTGTATTTTTTTCTTGGGAAAATGGGACGACACCTCCAGTAGCACGCCACTGGTTAAAGCCACAAGGTTAATATTATATTCAATAAAAGGTCTAATTAAGTGCATAAGCTGTAGTAAATTTCATGGGAATAGTTCAGCGCAATATGAGAAAATATATATTTTTTTTGAAACTTGAACAACCTGTATCTCGAATACCACGTCCTCCAGGAAAAAAGTTTATAGAGCAAACTCTACTAATTATTTGGCAACTAATCTATTCCTGCAGTTTCTGAATTTAGAGTGAAATGACCCTGTATAGCTTAACATTTTATACAAAATAAAATTTTTACCTATATGTCCATTATGACCATAAGCCTTAAATGCTTTCATGGGCGTAGCTAGGGGGGCAGGGGTGTGCACGGCCTACCCCAGAAAGCCCGGTGCCCACCCCAGAAAAGAGATCCAATAATGTCATCTTTCTCATATCGATAAGTCGCTGACTGCGCGGCCTTTTTTTATAATCAAACGAAATAGTGTTTAGGTTTTGACATTTTACACACTGCGTATTGTAAAGTACTAATTTTGGATCTTTTTTTTTTATTTCAGGTAACGGCACCATCGATTTTCCAGAATTCTTAACGATGATGGCGCGTAAGATGAAAGACACAGATAGTGAAGAGGAAATTCGCGAGGCATTCCGAGTATTTGATAAGGACGGCAACGGTTTTATCTCCGCAGCCGAATTACGTCACGTGATGACCAATCTTGGCGAGAAGCTCACGGACGAAGAGGTAGACGAAATGATCCGGGAGGCCGATATCGACGGTGACGGCCAAGTCAATTACGAAGGTACGCTGAAATCTGGTGCACATGTGCAACCTTCTCATTTTCTTTGGTCATAAATAAATTTAGCACTTTGTATTTCTGGTAACAATGCCTACTTTATGTCCTTACGGCTGTTATATGTAAGGATTTTTTTTAATCTTATTTAGTTCGTATATCCACCACAAATAGATTAAATATGTGAATAATAGAATTATTTATTTTGACTCAATTCAGTTTTTATACAAGAAACTTCTGGTTATTGAGATGTTTTGAAGTTTATTTTTAGAGCAGGACTAAAATCTTATTATTTTTTTAATAGATTATCCTTTTTCATAAGATGAATATTTTTAGACATTTTAAAAAACTGATTACCAAAATATTTTTATATTTAAATAAATTAAGCTAATTCAAATAAGTTCTAAAAAGTTTCCTAACCTTTAGCAAACAAAGGTATACTTAGACCGCCACTAAAATAATAAGAAATTAAAAATAATCTATTCCATGGGCGTAGCCAGGAATTTTCCTAGGGGGGCAAGAGCCAGTAAGTGAAATCTTGGTTGGCCTAAAGTGATTCAATCTGACTGTTTTCCACTACATGGCGTATATTAACCATAATGAAGAAGATTTCATACTTTTGCTTTATTCAGAAAAATATACCAATAGTACATTTTCTGAAAAGGACATAATGTTCTCAGCCCGGTTATTAATACATTTTTTATATGTTTGTTGATATATCTTCGATTTTTTTCTGCTAATAATTCTATGTATTTGCTTTGCTCAATAATTTCTGGAGGAGTTAATGTGAATTCTTCCATCTCAAATAATAAATAATTATTTTTATGGATTTAAATAAGAACAATATGGCGATTACTGTATACCAGTTATTTACTTAACAACACTCGTCTCAGCAACCACAGACGACTTAATGAAATTATTATTCATGAAAGAAGTATCATACAGTTTTAATAATATAAAATAAATAGCTTTGTTTGCTATTATGATAAAATTTAATATGATTGGCGAAAAAATTATGTGTTTAACTTGACAGTAAGTAGATCTAATGTCTTGACTGCTTTGATAGACTCAGCTGCGCCTCGTCTGTTATACTAGTCTTGGCATTAAATCTTGTACTTTACTGCCTAGTTAAACAAATAAATATTATGCCCTGGATGTAAAAGACTTTTACTTTCTGTAGACAAAAACTGTTGTTTTGGCACTTAATAAATATCATGCAAAAGTCAACTTTTAATGACAGTTTAGAAAAATGTAATTTTTGAGACTTGCAGCATGCAGCAAGAATTAGGGGGAGCGTGCCCCCCTGCACCCCTGGCTACGCCCATGATCTATTCAATTGAATTAATTAAAAACCACATATATGGCATATTGAAATTATTAAATTATATTTCCTTCAAACAATTTAAGTTATTTCTTCTAATAGCTATAACTGCAAAGGCAAACACGAAATTAAGTTATGATAAAAATTATATTACTTATTTCTGCATTTTAAGAATTGCTTTTTCAAGTGTTTTTTTTAAATGCAATTTATTGTAATAATTCATAGATGTAGACATATTTTTGGCACTTTTTAATTCATTGACATTATATGTTTGATATTCTAATTAATTATAATCTATTAATTCCATTTTTAAAAGGTTGGCACTTGAGATGAGAAAATGATCTTTAAAATGTAAGTTATATAATTTATCTTATTGTGACTGAATTTTGTGTTGGTCCTCATTAAAGTAATGTTATAGCTATTAAAAACAAAAATAGGAGATAATTCCTTAAAAAGTTCAATAATTTCAGTGTGCCAACTGCAACTTTTTCATTAGTATTATTAGAATTGGGAACTGGGCTATTTTTCATTTTAGAGTTATTAATGACCGGCTTGTCTATGGAATTATTTCTATTTATATTATTTAATTAATATATTTGATATCAAAGATGTAACTTCATTTAAAGAGAATTTCAGAAAATGATTAGAGTTCATTTAGATTAGCTTATGCAATATCGGCAATTGTAAATTGTACAAATAGTTTAGAAAATTTCCAAACATTCGTAGTAAAATTTAATAAACATCTACAATATTTTATAATTTGAGAAACAGTAAATGAATCTTGCATGGTGGTGGATCCCTACTTTCTATATAACTCAGAATACACCTTTAACACTGGTGTTTTAAAAATATTCTTTCGTTTTGTTTAGTTATCAAAGCCATATATGTTTCACGTTCATAAATCTTTCTATTTAGCTTTACTCAGAATAAATATTTTTCACTATATTTTCTGCGAATGGTCTAGTGTATGTATATTTTGAGTAAAAAGTGTGTCGTAGGCAACAATGTTCCAAAAATAATCAAGTGGTGATGTAACGTTTAATTGAATTAATTAGTGAAAAAGCTTGTGTGAAGCCATATATTCTTATTTGCATTTGTCGTGATGCATTGTGTCATTATTGTGGATTTCTTACACATAGAAACTTATACATATCACTTGGTTGTGGGAGCATTGTATAGTAGACCAGAAAGCGTATGACTGGTAGTATTCCTTTGCAGATTTCCGAGCTCTATCGCTCATAGTTTTCAGTCGGTACTCAACACACGCTTCGAGCTGGTCAGTTTGTAGACTTGCTTTGGGAATGTGCTTAGTGGCATGTTTTACTTAATGTCTTATCGGTTTTTCTCTTACCTTTACTATCCTTTTCACTGTTCGCACTTAAAAAAACGAGTCTAATAGAGTTAAGAAGCAAAATGTCCTTTCTGTAAATGTTTTATTGTGACAAAATTTAATTTTATTTTGTTAGTGTGAGATTTAGTCATTAGTCTCCTATAGACATTACAGGTTGAGTATGGCACAACACAATGTGTCACTTCGGTACGCTTGGAATGAAAATGAACAGATGTCTCCACAAGTGCTAAATGTGGCATCAATGCCTTCTTACACATTTTTTTTAATATATTTTCCACATTTTCATACCAAATACATTGGTGCGATACAGTTTGTTACGCCGTTTGTTTTGGTAAGTTTTGTAAAAAATTTTCAATGTACGACGTATTTTCAAATCATATCCATGGAATCCATTTAAGGGAGCTACCATAATATTTTGAAGTTGTTTATGTTAATTCGAAAATTTTCATCTTAAAACGAATTTTGCAGTCGGTATATCTTGGGAGCATACTTTTGAATTAAAGTGAAATTAATGAAGATGAATAAATTTCTCTCAATTAGATTTATTGACAGTTTCATTTCGTGATAAGAATTTGCTCTTTGACTTTATTGGACTTACTTTAGTTCCTTTGTCTATGCTTTTGATGTTAGTTGGTATTTACATAAAGCACATTTCCAAGAAATTGGACCATGCATTGTCGACCTCATGTCATTGTATCGCCCCACCCATATCTCTTAATCATACTAATAGATCTATATAATAATACGTATGTTTGTTGATGTTGTAATTGTTACAGTGTAAACATTTTAACATATTTAACACAAACATACAGAGATATATCTTTGTTTTAACTTATTTTTGTTTTATCTCTAAGATGTTTTAAAAATAGAAGGAATTTTATAAACGCCTAAGTTTACATTGAAACACTGTCTAATTGCTAAATGCAGTCGTCACTTATGCACCAACAATGTTTTCATTTAAAACAACATAAAGGAAAACTGTTAAATTTGTCAACAAATTAACATACATATTTGTTTAAATTTTATTGATACAGAATTTTACACAGGTTTACACAGTACCATTATCAGTAGGAAGGAAAATACCATTACATATTAAATTTCAATTTTGCATGTATATTTTCTCCAAGGTTTTTTTTTATTTGGACATTTTTTCAAATTATTACTTAAAATTTGTATTTAGGTAGTTCGAATTTTTGTTACATGACATCTCGAATATTTGATATTTATAAATATTTGAATATAAACAAAAGTAACCACAAAAGCAACACAAATATGCATGATTTTGAAAATTTAATGAGTTGACCAATTAAAATGTTTTTATCATGGAAGATTATTGTGATATACATTCTGTCAAAAGAGTATCTGGGTTTTGTCAATAAAACAATATTCATCATCAACATTTATTTTGTCTCCTTCCAAATAGGTTCCATTTTAAATGCATATTCCGATATGGACTTCAACTCCTTCAGCGATTTTTGGTTTATGACTTATCAACTCGAACTTTTCCTAGCAGGGGCCATATGGTGGCTGCTTAATGACATTTGTTGAGTTTATAGTCAAAAATTCAATCTCAATTATCACTTTGTGTGATGCCGAATTATCATTGTGCAAAATCCAAGAATTGTCCTTCCATAAATCTAGTCTTTTGTGGTGGATACTATCTCTCTATCAAAAGCTTCATAACGCCCAGATCATATTTGTTGATTGTTTCTCCATCCGGAAGGAATTCTCTGTGGACACCACTATAGTCGAAGAAAACAGTTGAGTTTTGATTGACTGACGTGGTTTTTTTGGTTTCGCTTTATTAAAAAAGCACCATTCCAAAGGTTGTTGGCTTGTTTGTATGCCAAACTCGTTAAGCCATGTCTCTTAAGCCAAAACATCAAGGAAAATGATGCAAACTGATTTGTGAGATATGTTTAATTCATATGCCAGATCTCTCAAACTATAATGGTGGTTTGCAAGCACCATTTCCTTCACTTTATTCATGTTTTCTTCAACTGAAGAAATATGACCAGAACTTGTCAAATCATCAACCTCTTCTCGACCATGTTTGAATGTTTCGTATCATTTGTTGTTTGAGTTTTTGATAAAACTGAATTATTCTACATCTTTTCCAACGGTTCAGCACAAAAAATTCATTGGTAGCACAAAATTTTAGTCAAACTCTTTGTTCAATAACATCCATAGTAATATCCACTTTAGGTGGACTAACAAAATTAACAGCTGTAAATGAACTACTTGACAGATCGCGCTCAAACTCGCGTCAGAGTAGAGTACAGTGTTATCAACTTTCCATCAAAAATGACAAGTCAGATGCTTTTTTGACAGAATGTATTATGTTTTAATTTGTCACGACTATTGTAGCATGATATATTCAACAATTCAGGTGAGATTGCATGAACATAATTGAAGTAGAGGTAATTTTTTTTATTAATTGAGGGAATTTACATGCATATTACTTAAAGAAACAAAAGTGATGGGTTATGATATAATGTTCCTTGTTATTATGACTATTCCTTCTATTTTTCCGTAAATATGAAAATATTCGGCGTAATGCACCTTCAGTATGTGTTGGTATCCGTAGATTGAATGTAAGGTTAACTTTTGCACCGTATTTTGTTGCAGAGTTCGTCACCATGATGACCTCAAAGTGAAGAAGCCAACAGTTTGCATTTCAGCTTTCCATTGTTTCATCCCGGCTCATTATCTACATTTTCAACATCTCGAACTTTTTGCTTGGCTGCCGGGCCACTAAAGTGAATAACTTAATCGTTATTTAATTTACAAGACAAATTTAATTAATAATAAATATTTATAAATTAATATAATTGTGTAAATTTTTGTAATATATTTGTTTTTGGGAAGGTGCCACACCAGTATCTACCTGTACTATATCAAACAATTCTGTGCTACGTGTCTAGTTGAGTCAGTCGTTTAAACTTATTCACAAAGTATGAAAAAGGTACTTATTATATAAATAAAATAAAAAATCGTTCTATTTGATGTTAGTTTAGGGGATACAGAGAATTAGATCACACGTAAAGAGTTTCATGTTTCATACTTTGTGATCCAAATAAATCTGTGCACTTACTAATAGTATGTATCCCCTTAATTTTTGGGAAAAGGTTACTGTTAGGTTTTCTTTTTTCCATCATCCCATTGTACTGTATTGTAGGTTTTACATTTTTTTAGTATATAGTATTTTCAAATATAAAATATAAGGATTCTTTTCGTTCAGCATGTTATTTTTATTAAAATTTTTTAATTTATTTTACAGTTAAGTAAGTCGGTAACATAACGGTTACTATGTGAAATTATTAGATGTTTAAATTTGAAATAAATGTGACTAAAAATATTTTACCTGGTGATTCGTTAATAGTACCCGTATTTGGAATATATTCATTTTTTGTTATAATTTTTTCTTATTTAAAATAAAATAATTACAAAATGTTTACACTTTTAATTAACTCACTCGATTACTTCAATTACTAATTTAGTAACAAACGGTGTTTTACAGTGAAAATAAGTAGGTAAGTACAATTTAAAACATATTAAATAAATCTACTCACATATTCGTGTACAGGGTATTGCAATCTTCTACTGACAAAATTCTATTCGTGATTCTCTGACAAAAAGGAGGGCCCCTAAGGCCGGTTTTTGGCCTACTTTATATTTGGCTGAAAAAATCAGAAAAAATTTTTTTTAGTACCTACTAGCAATACTGAATCGTTTCCACCCTAAACGGACCAACCCCCTCATCCTCCTGTCCCCCTCCACCCCCTTAAATACCGGGGAAACCATCGCTTATTAGAGGAATCTAAAGAGCTTGGAGATGCGAAAGACATTCAATTCCTATGAATCTTACATATGAAGAGTTTTTTGGGTCGCTGATCACGAATTTGGTGTCAGAATCACGAAATTCAAAATGGCGGATCGAATATGGTGGACAAGAAAAATTGAAATGTTTTCAAAATGCATGAATTTTTTTATAATGGGGTTTTTTGGGTCTACGATTACGAATCTGGACTAAATCACGAAATTCAAAATGGCGGACAAAGAGATTAAAATGTCTAAAATGCATGAATTTTTGTGTAGTGGGGTTTTTTGGGTCTGAATACGAATCTGAAGGCAGAATTATGAAATTCAAAATGACGTATTCCATATCACGGACAAAAAAATAAAAAGATCTTCATAATCCTCAAATATTTGTTTATAGAAACTTTCTTGGATCACTGATTACAATTATGAATTCAGAATCACGAAATTCAAAGTGGCTAATCAAATATGCACAAATATGTATATATAATTATTGACTTTCTTTTTCGTTTTATTCAATGTAAATGTGTGACATCTCATTTAAGGGGGTGGAGGGGGTTGGTCCGTTTAGAGTGGAAACGATTCAGTATTGTTAGTAGGTACTAAAAAAAATTTTTTCAGATTTTTTCAGCCAAAAATAAATTAGGCAAAAACCGGCCTTGGGGGCCTCCTTTGAGAAAAAATTGTATACAATTCAATTCAAATTTGGTACATTCAACACTTTTTTAGGTGCGACTAAATGTGTTATTTTTTTATTTTTGGGTATTTTGCCACTTGTGAAACAATTTAATAATTAGTGAAATAAACCCTTGCGTCAAATAAATCAGTCAATGGTTATTTTTATGACAACAGTTTTGCCTAGTCAAAAAATTTCACACTGAAGAAAGCAAACAATTACAAAAATACTACATGGGGACATTAAAAAGTTAACGTTTCGAAAATTTCTTCGTCTTCTAAACTTTTTTGACTTCGTTTTAGTTTGACAGCTTCAGTTTGTCAAATTAACTAAAGTGAAAAGTAAAAAAAAGTTCAGAAGTAAAAAACAAACAGATTTTCGAAATTTTAATGACTTAAAGTGCGCGATATAAAGTGGTATTTTTGTATTTTGTATTTGAGTGCTTTTTTCAATGAAATTTTTTGATTTGGCAAAACTATTTTCATAAAAATAACCCTTGACTGAGTCATTTATCGCAAGGGTTTATTTTACTATCTTTTTTAATTTTATCAGCTGGCAAAATACCCAAAAAAATTTTAAAAAAAACTAAAACTACCACAAATAAATAATTTCAGGTAATACGTTATTACTTACTGTTCAAAATAATCTAGTTACATATTTTTTGAAATGGCCATATTAAAAAACAACATTGTTCATAGTACAGGGTGACTCACTATATTTTGACACCTCTTTTTTGTTTTAAGAGTTATAAAAAAATGTAAAATACAAAAGTTGCACGATGTTTTATGAATTTTTCGAAAATGATATTTGAAAAACAAATGAAGTCCAAACAAAATGTCCGCGGATATTAACTTTGTTAATTTAAGTGGAACACCCTGTATATTTTACATATTTGGATAGTACCTTGTCTGTCGAGCATAGTCATATAGGGTTTGTTGGGTCCATCTCTAACAATAAGCGAGATACTATTAAAAAAGAAAATTTAAAAATATTAGGAAAATAAGATATCTTGTATTTGTTAGACCTCTTTCAGGCACTTCTGCCTTTTTCAAATTACGTAAAGATTTACAGGGTTAGATGTATATTTTGACATATCGGACACTGATATGGTCCAGGTCCAGGTCGGGACTTGTTTACATAAGATTTTTGTTTGTTTTTTATTGGGGAATTTTTTCGAAAATCTACTTAAAAAAGTTGTTAAAACTATTTGAGGTTATTAACGCAATGGGGAATATTCAGTAATAAATCTGGATCATAAAGCTATATTTTAAGGCCAGTTTTATATTTAACATAATTAATTATTTGGTAACCTTGGAAGGTGGGATACATTGTAATCATAAATCAATCAATTCAAATTGATGGTTAATTAAATAATCCCATTGTTGTATAAATATTTATTTTTAGATCTATTATTTCAGCTTAAAGTTACACGAGTTTAAAAATAATTGTGTTGGTGGTTCTAATATAATTTGAAATGTTTAATTTTATGTACATACCCACTGCATTTGGGCACTATGACAAATCGATTTTTTTTGGTTAATCTGACCCATATTGCTATAAATATTTCATTATCTTTATAGCATTGCTTACGTTATTGATAGAATTATCTGAACGTGAGTTTCAAAGTTACATAAGTAACATACTTAGAATGCGATAACCGATTAAATTCCTGAAATCACTCATATTTAAAAGTATTTCGAAACCGATCTACCGTTTATTAAAAAAAAAATGAATACGCCTTTTGACACCACGTAATTAACTATAAAACAAACAAGGTTTCTAATTGAAAAGTTAAATTTTACACGAAAGCTATACCTCTTTCACAGTGGCAGCTCGTGACATATCGAGAATAGGAAAAGCATATTCATCGATTGATGATTAAAAAAAGCGGCGCAGGCGAATATTTTCATATTTTCAAGATCAAACGGCTTTAAGTCAATCTGGAAATTTTTAGCTGGATTTGCAATATTACCGAAAAACTGACATTCGCGAGAAGGATTTTCCTTTAGATTTAAAAAATAGAAGTTCCCCCATGTCGTAGTTTACTCACGTGTTGGCCGCCTCGTTGCCATGACAACCACCGTAAACAACGCTACGAAGTGAAGCGGAATACAAACCGCTTCCGATCCGCGTCACTTGTTTATACTATACGTTGTATGGTATGTAGAGAGCGGACAATGTGTGTCTTTAACCCGAAGAATAGGTCAAATTTTGGTAGAGATGTATACGAGTTCAAAAATATATTGTGCATAAACTATGCAAAATATAATTATTATGTATAGCAAATATATCGTATTATCCTCGCGAAGATTTGTACCCTTTATTTAAAATCCATAAATCATGTGAACAGGTTAAATAACGAGAAAATAATTAAGTTAATTTAGTTTTAAAGAAATGAAATGACACTCGCGCCCATCTCTAGTCCATCCGTCGACATCGGTTGCGTTTATCGAATTCCTATTGGTCAGAATTCAAACTGCAGCCCTGTTATGAATGGAGCGTGAGTTGGACTATTCTATCATGTGCGTTGCCTGAGGATATTCGTTACATTGACTCCTAATTTCCAATTAAAAGAACGACACTATTTTTAACCGAACTTTATTTAATAAATATGTAGTATACAATTTCTGATTTTCTAAATATTTTATAACGCCTAAAAATGTATGTACCGTGGAATTTTCGTGAATTATCACGTAAATTTCCGATGCATACGTTTCAAGAAAAATGGAAACGTTTCTGAAACATGTCAGAAACTGAAAAATGTTTAGTGGGTAGGTTTATGAATGACATAGGATCTATGTTCAAGGTTAAAGTCAGGCAATGTTTTTTAGAAGGCGTTCACCGCGTAACTACTGTTTATTTCTGCGTATAAGACAAGGACAATACATTTTCAATATAGAATTATACCTAAATTATACAATTTATATAAAATTAAAAATAATTGTAAATTGTACAATCTAACCGAAATTTTAGGTGAAGCGGTGCGTCACTTGCGTCACCTGGCGAGCCGCCACTGCTCTTTCATGTTTCTCACAATCAGAAAGTGCCAGTCATACTTCAGATTAATAAATTCAAATTCAGAAAATAGAATTTATTTCTGGGTTAAACATTTTTAAGAATAATATGTCTCAGAAAGTAGTTATTTATGTAAGACAATTTTACATGATTTGATTTTTTTAAAGATATTCTTATGAATATATCAAACCCAATGCAACATAGGTAATGTTTTCAACATTCCAGTTCCAAAGAACTGTTCATCGTATTTAAATTTAAACACAAATGCTAGCTAGTTTTACACCATAACTTACATAACCAACGGTTTTACTAATCTGCAATTATAATCTTTTTTTTTTTTTTTTGTTTTCAACGGTAATTGATGTCAATAATAATTCCCCGCAAATTAAGTTTTTAATTAGTTTTTTAACACACTTATGCCCATAATAGGTCACTGTCATTTCAAGTTGATTTAATATGAAGTAGAGTAAATACCATTTCTAGAAATATTCTGGGAAAATCATGTCAGTAATCTATATTTATGGTAAAATAATAATCAGTTGGAAAAGAGCACATATTTTCAAGTTTCTTAATGTTATGGTACATAATTTCTTTAAAAATTGTGAATAACTGATTTATGCTTTGTAGGGCTTTAGAGTTTTCATATTGCTCGTAAATGCAGTTTGCTTAGTAACAATTGATAAATGTACCTACCGAATTTGAAAATAGAGCTTAACTGAAAACAATATATATATTAATAAAAAAATAACAATGAGGTTCTGTAACTCCGTTAATGATTTCAGTAATAATTAATCTTGGAAAAAGTATTGTAAGAAAACTTCTTTACTATTAGGTAGGTACATACAGGGTGTCCCGTTCATGTTTCAAACAAACTTGTCTGCAAGTTCGTCAAGGGAAAATAATGGGGGTAGTTCATGTGACGTTATTTTCTTAGACGCCCTATTTTCAAGATACAGTGTGTTGAAGTTGTTACTTTCCAAATGGTTTTCCTTAATTATTTTTAAATCGGCCAAAGATAAAAATGTTAAAATTTGTACACGAGTAAACATCAACTGTGTGTAAAGAATAATATGCAAACGGTTTCTTTCGGAAAAGCAGTGTCGCCGATACAGATTATTGGAGGGGTACAATCGAAAAAAAATATGTTAAAAGTCAAAATTTGTTACATTTCTAAACGGTTTTGTAAACTTTAAAACATGCATAAAAAAAGAGAAAAATGAAGTGGCGGACAATTAGCATCTACTGTAGTATTTCGAGTTTTGCTCTTTTATTTATGAGTAATTGTACAGCTATTTTGTTCTGTCTGTCTCCGAGTCTGTTTTCTAATATTTTTCTGTTCTTATCATTTTTTTAAGCATACATATCCATCAATAATTCAGTCCATTCAACAATTGTTTATTTTAGTAGTGGTAGAGTAGTAGTTAATAAAATCTAATATAGATAATTAATTACCATAATTACTGTATTTTGATTTACTTTTTTAAATGTTATTTTACAAGCTGAAACATAAAATAAATTTTAATTTTTTTTATTTCTTTAAGTTACTAAAATGTTTTACAATTAATTTAACTGTGATAGGTATGTAAGGAATTAAAATTATATTCTTAAATGCAAAGACTATTGGTAGCTAAATGTCTTCAGCTTATTCAATGGCACAGAATTATAACACTGTGTATAATTCTGTGTCAATGGTAACTTCAATGCAGGCCCGGTCTGTTTCTTTCAGGGGCCGTCGGGGAAAATCGAAATCGGGGCCTATTTGGTATTGTCTGTTATTAGGGCGCATATCAACTCTCCCAAGGAAAACTGTCGTATCTCAAATTTAGTTATACTGAGATAATTGTATTTGAATAGTTATAGAATAGAAAACAATAATGTTCGTTATTTTTTTTATTACAAGAGCTAAATCGTTCTTCTTTAACAAAGTAATTATATTGTTTAGGTCTTAATTAATTATTATTGATGATCTAAATAAAATAGTTTAGGATTTTAAGAAAAAAATGGATTTTGAATGAGTTACTACAGTTTTCGTCGACAAAATTTTTATTGAGAAACAACTTGCTACACTAATCAGGTACAGAAAAATTAAACATTTTCTATTTTTAGATAAAAAAAATAATGGTTAATAATCAATAATGACATAAAAGGAAAATTTATTACGATTCAGAGTCAGAGTCATCTTCTTGGTCAATATTACTTTCTTTCTGATGGCCACTCTTACTATCAGGCCGAAGAGAGTTGTAAAATCCATGATACGTCTGTGGTATCAAATTAGCCTTACACATACCAAAACACCGCTTAATTTTTTACCATAAATTGGCAGCAAACCTTTATACAATCTTGGAAATTGATATTCTTCGCGTTTGCGTGTGTTTTTTGGTTGTAAGTATAGTTCTTTACGATTTTCTCTAAAATTATACACAAAAAATACTTTATTGGGAGACTGGATCGCAGTGGATTTCTCTGATTTTGCTGATTTTTACTGCCTCTCCAGTAGTATCTTTTTTCCAGTTTTGTTTCTTTACCATTGGTTTCAAAGTTACAAAATCTTGAGACATTTCTTTTACTTTATACTGTGGGGCAGTAACTTTGGCCATTTTTATTAGACTAATCCACTGATCAGGAGTATATATAGCAGGGTGGCGTTTTTTTGCAACTTCAATCACAGCATGCATGCTGTCATTTTCATTCTGCGTGTGGTCAATTTCAAGAAAACGGTGTTATTTCCAAATCCAAAGTCATTGATGCATAAGCAAATATTGCAAAAAAAAAACGATTACGGTTTTGACCACCGCAATTGTCGGAATAAAAAATATAACCTTTCGTATGCCATTTTCTTTAACACTTTTTAAAAACATCCATAAACCACTTCGAATTTCATCCGGTCCTCTCTTCGATATTTGCTCATGCCATACATAGCAATAGTCTTGATTGCTGCCTAAATCATAAATTGAAAAGTTGTATGTTGGGCGTTACTAACACCTTCTGCAAATCAAAACATGCTGTTATTAAAGATTTATCATTTTTCGATAATTCTTTATCGATGTCTTTCAGATTTCGAACCGCGATTTTGTTTAAATTATGATTATTATAATCATCTTCCATTTTTTCTATTCTCTTCTCGAGATCTGTATTCTTATAGGCACTACACACGGAACACTGACCTTTTTTGGCTTAAAGAAAGCTATATTAAATTTCGAATTAAGAGTATCCCTGTATTGTCTGAGTGTAGCTACTGCATCCTATTTCTGTTGTTTTGCATATTCTAAATACATTCTGTGCATTCGTGAAATACTCAAACCTTCTTCCAAGTACATTCGTTTTGAGTTTTTTCCTGTATAATGAGAAGGCATAAGTAGAAAAAATTTTGTGTTCCATAATGTTTTTTATTAGAGCATCCGGGTTTTTATTCGGTCTAGTGTTGTGTTTTCCTCTTCTGTCCCGTTCTACAGTACCACCTTCACCAATTTTTTGCAAAGCGGTGCTTACAACTGTTTCAGAAATTGCAAGTGTATTTAAGAACATCGTTTTGCAAATTTGTTTCTCATTATTGTCGATGACAAACTTATAATTGCGAGAGAAATTCCTTCTGGAATATTTACTATGTACAGTAATCTGCTTCTTTTCTCGTTGTGTCACGCACCTTACAAGAAAATCCCACTGCCGAGTATGTTCTACAAGGTTCAAAAATACGTCAAAAATTACTTTTCTAGCATCATTTATTTTTTTGTTGCATTTATACCTGCAAGTTTCTTTACAAGGCAATTTAATTTCCTTTGCAAAAATAAGTTTGTCTTTACGATTTTTATGTTGAAGACCTCTATTAAGTTCTGTCTTGGCTTTGTTATGTATCCACTCATTTTCATTTCTGACACGTTTTCTTCCTACCTTTAGCTTTAATTTTTTTTGAAAAACATAAGAGAGTAGTAATTTGTAGAAAACGAATCCGAAAATATCATGGTTGTTACCGTAAAGCAATGGCGTACTATTTTATTTAGAAAAATGTGCCACCGATACCCTGTATCTCCGCCACTGATGCATGTAAATTTTAGGAAAAGCCCTTAGATTTTGGACAATGTTTACATAAATACATGTGCCCAATTTCAAATTATTTCACTTACTAGTTTTTAAATTATTTAAAAAAATTAAAAATATTTTTTGAATTTTAACACCCTGTATCTTCTTAACGAAGCGTCCTAAATAAACACTTCATAGAAAAGAGTCCCCTTAAAATTCACCAAAGAATACGAGGTTTCGGTCACCATTTGTGAATCACTTTGTATAATAAAAAGAAGCAGGATTAAAAACGACAGAAGTAATGTAAAAAATAAGAGGGCAAAAAAACGCGAGTGAAAAGTAAAACAAATGGGCAAGTGAAACTAAAGCAGCAGGTGCAAAGTAAAAAAGCGTAACGAAAAAAGACAATGGAAGCATACAGAAGAAAAGCGGGCATAAATCATAAAATAGAAACAAAAAGTGGGATAAAAATAGCAGGTGTGTTGTATAGTAAGAGGGCAAAAAATACGGACGAATAGTAAAAAAAATCGGACATAAAATAAAAGTACGGGTACAAAATAAAAAAGTGAGCTGAAAGTGAAAGAGCATGTGGAAAAAGAAAATGCAGACATACATAAGAAAATACAGGCATACTTTAAGAACAAACTTATGGGGAGTAAGAAATGCGGATGAAATTAAAAAAAAGACGGCGTAAAACAAAAAAGTAAGCAAATAAAAATAAAAGTAAAAGTTTTCCAAAGCTCATAAAACTTCAAATAAAGGACTTTATGAACAGCAAACTCGCCCTGTTTCTCTCAGAGGGAAAGAGATAAAGTGAGAAGAGCCATAAGGCTTTCTGTAAAAAAGACAATGTATAAGCGTTGAGTGAAAAATTTCTCACTCAACGGTATAAGCGGGACTATGGGACTCCTTCACTTTCAATATCTCGTATAATAACAACTTCAGAAAAAAAGTTTGACATTTTATCTCTGTTGACAGGTAACAAAATGTCACTTTTTATGAAATTGCTGTTTTCCCCGGGAAAAAAGTGAGTACTTTTTTCCCGGATATATACAATATACATAAGTAAAGGTAGATATTTAATTTTAGAATATTTTATTATATAGAAATTACATTTCCTTTACATCAAAAGTACAATTATTAAATGTACATTGCATAAATGACATGTTTCTTAAACTATTCGGTATAACAGTAGAACTTTCTTGTGTATTTTTTTCTGTCATGGACACAACAGCCATTGATGTACCTGGTCACAAATCGGATGTTATTTCAACACTGCTACACGTTCTAAACCCTTTATTAGCTATTTCTGTCCTATGTGCTACCAATTCATCAATATATCCTTCAGCGACCGTTGATGACTTCCAACCGCCATGTTTCTTTAGTGTCGTCAAGTCTCCCCCAGATTCAACTAAAAATGTAGCAGACGATCTCCGGAATGAATGACCTGTATATGAGTTAGCATTGTCAAGTTGAAGAAAATTAGTTACTGTTTCAGGTACCTTATAAAACTGATTTTTACCCACAACCTGATTGATACATTTCCCATTGCGATATGCATAAAACAGGCGACGATCTTTTGCTGCTGCTGGACGAAGGGCTATGTACATTCGGTAAAATTTAACATATTCTTCAGTAACTACAAATCTCCTGTTTACATCATCCTTTGTTTGCTTAAGTTTCACAATTAATAGCGTTCCCGAATCTTTAATATCATCTAATCTTACCTGGCTGATTTCACAAATTCGACAAGCTCCTGCAATCCCAAATACAACAACAACCTTGGCCATTAAATAAACTTCCATCAGGAGCATTATTTAAAAAATCATTAATTTATATAATCGTAAAAATCGCAGATTTCTTGGGCGTATAACCTTTTCCATTTTGTGTCAGAAATGTAATTAGTTTGAAATATTTTGAAATGTCTATATTATTATTAGATTTTAACATACTTTTAATCATTGAATAATTCGACCACACTGTTGATGGCTTTTGTTGTTGTGCCAGTTCCACAAAAAATGCCAATAACACCGTCTCCGAAAAAGAATTGCATATCTTTTTCATCTTCCATTCCATAAATCTTGAATACGCGGTTTCGTAAATTTTCCACGATTTAGCTGGCAATAATTTTTGTGACGCTACTTTCGCTGCTTCTACTAACTCCGGTGGAGTCAGAGAAAACTCGGAATCAGACATTTTTTAACTATATTATTCAAAATAACTACTAAACAACCACTAAGTTTGCAATTTTTAAATCAAATCACAGAATTAAATTGACAGATATTTGATTACTTTAAAGGTTTTTTTAGCAACGCAGATGTAATTGTCGCTATAAGTGTAACAGCCTAACAATTTAAAACTTTTGTGACTAATATATTGTAATAGGTAATGTTTTTTCAATATTAAATCGTTGTTTTTCCCGTCACAGAAAAAAATACTGTATTATACACAGGAAAAAAGTAGATTTTACCTCTCGGTTTTTTGTCTCCCTCCGCTTCGCGTCGGGAGACAACACAACCTCGAGCTAAAATCTAGTACTTTTTTCTCTTGTATAATAAATATCTATTGATCAGGACATCTTAAATTATAACATATTTAATTTTCTGCCAATTTGCTGATTTTCATTAACTGTGCGTGTGGTTTTTTCTTTTCATTCTCATTGTGAGATTTCAGAATCATTGATAATTAAAAAGATAATAAAAAAACGTAATTTATCAGTCAAGGTTTGTATTAACGACTGTTTTTGTACGCCATCCCCGTTGCCCGAATCAGTTCCCAAACCCCTACGGAAGGGCGCCACCTCCGAGCCCAATCACAACCAAGATGGACAGATTTCTTTGCCACTGACCTATACCTTGTCCGATTCGCATGTGTAAAGAATAATTCCGCGCACCTTATATAAATAGGATGGATTCGCCTGACGTGCCGCCGCCGATGCAGAGAACGAAAAGTTTTCAGTGTTTTCAGCAGGCGTCGCGACGACCGCCCTGACCGTGGCGGACGGCACAGATATTAATAGTGTGCGTACGGAGTGTCGTCGCCAATCGCTGTTTTTACACGTACGAAACTCAGCCGCATCGGCCTTATGATCCTTTTGTACAACCTGCAACCACCTAGGACGAATTTGGCACGAAGGTAATATCGATTGATACGTTTCCATTATTTTAATGTCTCTCACCTTGGCGCGGCGTACTTTGTTATTGTGTAATTTTATTGGGGCCAATTATCGGAAACCGTGAAGCCTTTTGTAGTTGGCGATTATCTCTGTTTATGTCGCCTTTTTCGATAAATAAATCAAAATCCGGGGAGCACGTGGCCCGCATACGCAAAGCAGTGACGTTGGCTGCCTAGCGAGCACTCAAATTTTCACTCATAATCTGAAGTTCGGTAATAATGCCTATAATTACCGCTTAAATCACGTAACAAGCCACGATAATGATAAAATATCTGGAAAATCCAGCAACTCGAGATTATTTGAATTACGACGGAAGCTATCATTTATGTGTACATGGTAATACATAGCTACCTATAAATAAAGTTAAAAAATATATAAATTGTGTGTTTTTGTCCGTTATTCTACGACTGATCAAACTTATACACATTTTAATTCGTTTACATATTTTAATATTGCAGATGATGGTATTCTAGTAATACATACAATTGCAATAGTGATTTTTAAATAATAATTACGTTAATGATTTAAAAAAAAATTACATTACACTTTCGATTGCACAAAACAAAAAAAAAATACGAAATAATATATCAGTACTTTACCCCCTGCTTTCAGAAAAGGCGAATAACGCTTATAATTATTGTTTTTATCACTAACTTTTTTTATGATATTGTAACTAAACTAGCCACAAAAATTAAGGGATACTTATTAAAAAAAATCCCAAATTTTTGGGTGAATTTCAAACAGCTGTAACTTGAAGGGAAATGGTCGTAGAGAGAATAAAGAAAAAGGAAATTGAACGAGTTTCTATTTTTTGGATCTGGGGTTTAAAATTCTTTAGCGTCTGCGGTTTTGAAATGAAAAAATTCTACATTTTGTCTTTAAAAAGATCTATGGATTTCAATAAATTTTTTTGGTAATTTCACCGTAAAGGTCTTTTAGATAATTTGATTCCCTTCAATTTGAATGGTTCCGGAGCCCTGTACGATGATTTGTTGCTGAGTTATTGTCGATCAAAGCAAAAATGTCATTTTTGACTTTGGTAATCAATTACTCGAGAAATATTGATCGTCCAGAAAATCCAGCAAGGATTTTGGAAACTGAAAAGCATTCTCTACAAGTTGTAATCATTGGATTTTGATAAAAAAATTCGAATGAAAATGTTTGTTGGAAAAAAGGTAAAATATTGCATAATTAATTAGTAGTATTTGAATAACTTGGCATCACTTTGTAAATATTGTTGAAACGTTACAGAAAATAGACTATCACTTTTCAACCTCAAAGTGTCCTAAAGAAACCCTGATAGTTTCAAAGCGCTGCGATTTTTTTTACCTAGTGCCTGGAATGTTTAAATGTAATTTCTTTAATTTTTTAATTTAAAAATATTTCACTTTTATTCATATTTAAAGTTGAAAATGATTTTTTTTTGTCAATAATCCATATTTTCTTCATAAAAAACGTTAATCATTGTAAAAAATATGAAAACAATTTTTTTTTTTCAAAAACCAATAATAATAATAACAACGAGGGACGTATTTCTAAATTATGCTCCCTGGGCGAATATGGTCGGCCGCCCCAGTACTTGTTAGAAATATAAAAAAAAAATCCGAGGTGACAAATAAAAACTTTTTTTCTATTTATTTATTACTCTTATGATTGGATAGAGGGGCATCCGTTAAAGACAGTAGAGGTTGTCAGCAAAGAAACCCAGAGGGCCAGCGTCTTTTATATCGGTAAGTTTTTTTTTATAGAATCAGGTTTTGAAACTTGCTGCCTCTCTGAAACAGGCCACTCGGACAATCGCCCCCTACGCCCTTAGGAAAATACGTCCCTGATTACGACTTGTAGAGAATACTTTCCAGTTTTCAAAGCCCTACTTGGATTTTCTGTACCTGCGACCATTATTTTCTGAGTAATTGATTGCCAAAGTCAAAAATGTTTTATTTTAATCACGCTAACTCGGCGACAAATCATCGTACAGGGCTCCCGAACCACTCAAATTGAGGGGAATTAAATTATCTAAAACAGCTTTACGGTGAAATTACAAAAAAAAAATATTCCATAGATCTTTTTAAAGACAAAAACTTGTTTTTTCATTGGTTTTCTTAGGATTACTCAAAACCAGCTGACGCTAAAAAATTTCAGACTAGAAACTTGAAGCTTCAATTTCCTTTTTTATTCTCTCTACGACCATGTCCCTCCAACTTACAGCTCTTTGAAAATCACCCAAAAATTTGTTATTTTTTTAATAGGTATCTCTTAATTTTTGTGACTAGTGCAGTAACTAACAACAGTACTAAAACTTGGTATACATGTTTATAATGGAAACGTTATACAGAATATAATATAACTAAAATACTTGCCCAAATTTTGTTGGACGAAAAAATTTCATCTAAATATGTTCCCGGAAACGCTTGGTTTTCAAAACTAGTATTTTTCGAATTACAAGAAAATGTATGTAATTATTTAATTCATTTTTGTTTTCTAGTTTTAATTTCTAATTAATAACAGCTGTATGTATAGGATTGCTAACTGCTACTTTGTCATTACATTGAATTATTTTTTAAATCATGATAATAATTTAATTATTAATTAATTAATTATTAATTAATTAATTATTTAATTCAAGAAATAATCTTTGTTTGCAGCTTGAAATAAACCAATGTTTTTCATTAATTTTGACACCCTGTATCTCGAAAACGAAACATTTCGCGACATTTAAATTTGGGCAAGCATTTTACTTACACCTTGTATATTCAATATAAATGGATAAATCTTTGTATTTGCTGAAATATTTTTAAATCAACAAGGGGAAGAAAATTACATTCTCTTTTTTAGTAAGAAAAACCAAGTTGCATAACGTTTAACACCTCGTAACTTCAAGTTTGATTGATTTAAAGTGTGTTTTAGAAAAAGAATGATTACTTTTTTTTGTTTATCTTGACGAGTAATAACATCGTGAATAATAATTACTTTTTTGTTTATCATATTTGCGTTGATTTCTTCAAATAATATTAAAGCGGATTAACGATGACGTCTTTATTTGAAGCAGAATTAGGAACTACATACCATTTATTGTCTTTTCACACTCGCCGGAAGTGTGTACTCGGCAGCTCCCAAATCTATCGAAATTATAGAATTGATGATGATTTGTCTTCAATTTGTTACCAGAAAAATAGTTCTAACACTTTTAAATTCAACAAACTATACATCATTTATTTTGTACATCTTATATGATAAAATGATCGAAAAATCATAAAATGGTGAAAATGAGAAAATGTAATGTGAAATAGCGCAAAGCCTGTAAAAATTATTAAAAAATGGGAATCTTTAGAGTTTATTCATTAGAAATAAAGAAATATTCCTTTTTTTCTAACAAACTCCTGAACCTGCTATACAAAGATCAGTTACGACTGTCAGAAGTTATTTTTAATGAAATTGTTTTAGCCTACTTTGATTTTTAGAGTAGGTATTTTAAAAAATCCACGCGCGTTCTTATACTTTTTATTAATTTATTGTTTCACAATGTTTTTTATACCAGTATCATTTGTTACGTGTATATCGATTATGAAACGCTTAATACACAGTTACGTGTCCATATTATCGCCATTAACTATGTATGTTGTTTTATCACATTTAACATGTCGACAGTTCAATTAGAAAAAAATCCATCATGCTTGACTATGAACTATTATACAACACATCGAATACGAGTAGTTTTTAGTCGCGGAGTTCTGGAAAATGTCGTGAGTTTGTTTAAGTTAGGTAATATTGAGTTTTTATTTAATTTTAAATCCTTTGCATAACACTTTTTTCCGTAATTAGGTAATAGTTATTAATTTGACGAAAGGGATCACTAACAAAAAATATTTTTAAAAAATGGGGGTATTATATGAACAATATACAGGGTGTTCCAATTAAAACTTCTGGAAAAATCGGAATTAAAAAAAGAAACAAAACCTGAGACACATTGATTTTCTTTTAAAGGGGGACACGTGATGGCGTAAGTTTTGGTGTCGATTGAATTGCAATTCGTTTGCAAAATTGCTAAAAAAGTGGAAATAATTAGTTTGTTCTACAATAATAATGACTGCACTGCAGGCAGCACAGATTTTTAATGATCGTCATCCTGACAAAAACTCTTCGCATCGGTACGTCCTGGATTTAGTGCATAAATTTTCAGAAACTAGATCGGTTGCAACCAGAAAGCGTCAACAAGGGTCGTACGTAATGAGGGTACCTGAGGATGTGTGGTATCAGCAGGATGGTGCTCCACCACATTATACCGTAGATGTGCGTGATCTTCTTAATCAGAACTTTCCAAATCACTGGATGGCACGCAGAGGTTCAATCGAGTGGCCTTCCAGATCGCCAGATCTATTGCTCATGGACTTTTTTCTATGGGGACACAAAGTCGAAAATTTATGCAACACGACCGTACTAACTTGAGGAGATTCGTCGTGTTGAAGAATGTCGTCAGATAACGCCCGAAATGCTTCGAAATGTTCGTTCGAAAATGGAGCAAAGATTTTATTATTCTATGGAAGTGGAGAGACACTAATTTGAACATTTAGTAAAATAACATTCTTTCATTCATTGATATTTTGTCTTATTCCTTAAGTGATGATTTTATTGTCATATCCAAACCAAAATTTAAAAAATCGTGTCATCGTGAGCTGAATTGAAAAAGCTTTGAAATGACTTGTCACTCAACATAGGGTGCCATTTAAAGTTTAAGGATATTTTACACGCCTGTCTAAGGGGTAGCTTCCAAGACACCAAAACTTACGCCATCACGTGTCTCCCTTGAAAAGAAAATCGACGTGTCTCAGTTTTTTTTTTAATTCCGATGTTTTCCAGGTGGGAAGTATTAATTGGAACACCCTGTATGTTGATATTAGGGTCCCGAATCATAACCGAAAATGGCGGATTTCTTAATGCAAAACAGATTCGAAATCTTAAAACTTTTAAAACACGAATTTACGGTATAAATTTACCACAGACGTAGAAAAACTTTTTGTCAGTTGCACACTAATATGATTTCCGAGATAAATATATTTTTTTAATGGAACTTATAATTTGCCTATGGGCTCATAAAATTATTATTTTTTATTTCGTGGATACAAACACCCTACGTACGTCTATTATTTTTTATTACGCAGGAAGTTGAAAATACAGTCAATATTAAATATTTCATTCGAATCATGCGACCCAAAAAAATGTAGATGTCCAGTTCTTACTGGGTCACACTGTTAGGGTGTGACGTGTATAATCTATAAAAATTAAACTACAGCTTCCTGATGATATTTGTAATAGAAAAGTCTTATACAAAAAAATTATATCTTCGCGTTTTTTTGTAAATTAAAGTTCATTTATTTAAAAAATTATTTAAAAATTAAGGCCGATCCTGTGTTATTTATTAAAAACTTTGGAAATGTTTTTATGCGAACCGAGATGCAACCTTATAATTTAAGTCGGTATAACATCATCATCATTGAATTCATTATTCACTTAATTATTAAATATTAAGCATCGTCCATCGACCCATCAGTGTTAAACAGTGAAAGATTCCAGACAAAAGTTTTTATTTTGTAATTCCACGATAGTGACTGTAATTTTCATAAAGAAGTAAAAAATAAGAATAGCGTGCCGATTACATTAAATACGAGATTCTTATTTTTTACTTTGCTTAATTTTTTAGTTTGTGCACAAACTAGTTTTATAATGAACTGAGGAAACAATGCATTTACTATTTCCGAACGTGTCGATATGGTGTTAGTGTATGGTGCAGCCGGAGAAAATGCGTTCGCATAGTACTAGGTTATACCGGGAACGATAGCCACAACGTCACCCCCCATGCGCAAATATAATCCTACAGTGCGTTCAACGGCTGCGAGATACGGGAAGTATTATTCCTCGAGAAGAAGGACGTGGTCAGCAAGTGAACCTTAATGTTGAAGATGCAGTGTTGGAAAATTTTGACGAAAACCCCACAATTAGTATTCGACGATTCGCACAGCAAGTAGTACATCGCATCTTAAGGCGCCAGCTGTTGCACCCCTATCATCTGCAACCAGTTCAACAGATTTTACCCCCGGATTATGATCAACGAATGCAGATGGTTTTTACGGCAAGGTGCCAATCGAGTAGACTTTCCTGCTTATGTTTGTGTAACATATGAGGCGACATTTACGTGATGAAGTGAATTTCCATAATATGCACATATGGGCCGATGAAAATCCTCACGCGATTAGGGAAACTCATTTTCAACATCGGTTTTCGGTAAATGTTTGGGTTGGCATAATAGGCGATGTACTTGTGGGTCCCTATTTCGCTTGCCTGAATTATTGGCGATGTGGCATTATGAGTTCGGGCACGCATGTTTTATCTTCAAGATGGGAGAAGTAACGACGCTTTTGAATGAAATGTTTCCTCAGCGATAGATTGGACGCTTTGGTCCTGTGCCGTGGCCACCTCGGTCACCCGATCTAACTCAAATGGACTTTTATCTTTGGAGTCACTTGGAATCATTGGTTTACAGTACTCCAATTGCTACTGTGGAAGAATTGCGAAACCGTCTACTTGAAGCTGCTGACACAATTAGGGGAATACCTGGAATTTTGGAAAATATTCGCCAAAATTGGGTGCGTCGGTGCCATGCCTGTATCTGCGCTAATGGGGATCAATTTCAACATTTTCTCTAGAAATGGTAAGTTTTATTTCATTTTATTCCATATTTTAATGGAGTTTGTTTAGTGCACACAGTTGGCAACTACAGATGCTTACGGATGTGGTTTTGTTTGCGAACTCTTGCAGTAACAGTGCATTTAAGATAGTAATTACTATTAATTATTATAATAAGAAAATATCAGTTTTTTTTTAAATATCTATTTTTCTTAGTTTTTACTTTTGCATTGAAAAATTCCCCAAAAATTGAGAAGTATCTTTCTATCTCACAACGACGATTTGTTTACGCGGCCGGTCTACAGCACGTAACTCATCGTACAGCACACGGACAGGACCGTTCCAGAGAAAATATTTTTATCCATAATTGAGCTTTAATGTACGAAAAAAAAAAATGCAAAAATAGAACTTTTTCGTATACGACTTTTCTGTTACAAATATCGTTAGGAAGCTGTAGTTTAATTTTTATAGATTATACACGCCACACCCTGTATAGACAATAATAGGAGCGCGAATGTCATGGGGTGACAATTTACAAATTCTGAATTTTAATTAAAATGTTCTAAAATAGAACTGACTTTTTCGAAATGCAAATAACGGCCTTCTGCAATCAGTTTTATCTATCTTTACCATGATGAAATTGAAATGCCGTTTTCTGTATTAAACTGACCATTTCTGAAATATATCTGGAAAAGGTATAGAAACATTATTTATAATAGTCTTAATAATTATTTTCTCTAAACGTGGTCTCCCTTTGAGATTTGATCGAAACTAATATTTCCATAGATTTACTTTAAACCTGCTCGTAGAAGAATTGAAGCAAACCTTTATGTGTAATTCCCTTGAATTTTTGTCCTAGAATATACGAGTAAAAGTTCCAAAAATCACGACAATGTTAGGCTTATCGGTAACTGATCATATATGAACGTAAATTATTTTTATATCTCAACAATTTTTTATATCTCAACAATTAGAAGTACTGTGAATAGTAAAAAAATTCAATTTAAACTGCACATGGTTCTTTAAAGAATAAAGTTTTATTAAATGTGTGAATATCACGTTCTCTGCTAGTTGATACATTTTACTGTATTCACCTAACCATGTTTGTTTCAAGGGGCTGAGTAAAAGAAGCCAACATGAATTTGATGTTCAGAAAGAACTTCAGGGATCAAAAATCGGGTGTGGTAGCTGGCAAGGGTTCGAAGAGTTCCATCGGTCGACACACGAGTAAAAGATGCACGAGAGAACAGGGATACACTGCTATGGAGGAGCACCATTACAGGACGCACCTCTTTTTCAGTCCCCACAGAACTAGCTACAGCCCGGGAGAAGATGATGGTAATTTATACTTTTACACTACACTCATTTATTGGTTAATTTTGACATGTTTCTGCATATCTATCGATATAATTACGAGTTTGCAAAAGTTTGTATGACTTGGTTTAATATAAACTTCTAAGAAATTGTTTAAAAAGAATTTGAAGGATATTTTCTTTTAATATACAATCCATTTGCTAGTTAAAAATTAAATTTGTTCAGTATTAACCTGTCAGCGTGTTTCTTTATGTAGGTATTTATAACATGATTTTTTAAAAAAGAACACGCAAGTAACCGTAGTTAAAAAATATAATATTATGGAAATTTAAGGGAAAATGTTTTATAATTTCAGCTGGAATACATAAACATGATTATAACAGCGTTAACAATTAATAGAAATAAATCGTTAAAGCGTTATTATTCCACGTGTCAATCGTTGTGTATCAGAATAAAACACGAACACTAAACGGATTTAAACATATTTTTCTTCTACCCTTACAAAACAAAGTACATTAGTGAAAAAATAAGTATTTTACAGTGGGAAAAATAAATTATTTTAAGTTGTCACTATGATAACTATTATATCAGATGTTAACTCGCTATCGCGGCATTTTAAAATTGATAATTAATCAATATTAATTTAACATAATTAAATTACTTTTACTTGACGAAACTTTTATATAGATTGTACGTAACCAATTAACAAAAAAATTTTTAACATATATCTGGGAGCGCTTCGTTTTTGATGTACAGGGTGTTCAAAATTAAAGAAATCATGGTTTATTTCTGGTTACAAAAAACATTTGAGGGAAATCATTTAAATAATATTTTATTTACAGATTACGTGTTTAATTGAATAATAATTACAATTCAAAGATAAATTTGACGATTTGACACAACAATAGTTGCCTAGACAAGGTCTGCTATTTTATCATTTATTTCGACAACTGAGCATTCTACATGCAGGAAGAATACATGTGTTTAGTACTCTGTCAAATTTGAAAAAGTTTTGAATCTGAGTTGAAAAAAAAAAAGAAAGTGAACGGAGTCTGTCCCTAGATGTACGTTCTTGTATGTAAAAAAACTATATCATCCATATATAGTTATGAACAATAAAAAATTAAAGCTACTTACTAAAATTGACCAAAATGGCTTTAACCATTTTTTTCATAAAAAAAAATCGATTTTCTTTTTTTAATTTAACATACTGTGTCTAAAAAACGAATCGTTTCTTGACATATCTTTATATAAACTCTTTTGGTGATTTATGACGTAAAACTGTTATTGAAGTTAACCAAGCATACAGTGTTGAAAATTTTTTTTTTTTTAAATTTCCCATAAAATATCCGACCATATTTCATGTCTATGGGATTTAAAATTTTTTTTTTCTATTTTGATGAAACTACGTGTGGCTACTTTTACCTTTTTTTCAAAACTCTGTGTATATACCTTTATGGTTATTTATTTGAAAATCATATATTAGTT
This sequence comes from Anoplophora glabripennis, assembly GCF_000390285.2. Lineage (NCBI taxonomy): Eukaryota > Metazoa > Arthropoda > Insecta > Coleoptera > Cerambycidae > Anoplophora > Anoplophora glabripennis. Next base: position 186,167 of record NW_019416354.1, read on the forward strand.
GCTAATGTGGGAGGGGAAACAGTATACGAGGTTTGATCAAAAAGCAACGGGAATTTTTAATTTTTTAAGAAAGTGTTTATTTAAGGACCTTCACAGCCTCATCTTCGACGTCTTCTTGGCTTTCGTAAAATAGTTTTTACATCATAAAGGATGTAAGTATTATTTACCAGTCGAGGACGGTTTTGCGCCCGAGCGGAGCGAGGGCTGGCACTAGAGTCCGAGACTGGCAAATTATACTTAACTGCTGCGTGGTGTATAACATTTTATTTGCTCCCACAGTTCTTTATGGTTCATGAAATAAAGATTAGGTTTAATTTTTTGACATTTCTTACCCAATTCATTTTGACATTCAAAATCTTGCAAAGTCGCCTTGGTTGTTTGGATTTTGTCGTTTTAAGGTGTTTATAAACAAAGCTACATAAAAGTTGCAATTTTGCTGGTTATGAATTATTATTTCTAAATGAGTGATGTTTAAATAGAAAGTGCAGCAAATGCTGCCTGCAAATTTTTATTGCCAGAGAAGTCGAAAGTGCGCTACGGACGAGCGTATAGAAATTTCAAAGAATGGCGCCAGAACAAAAGTACTGGTGTTTCTGAGATGCCACTGCTAGCATATTTCATGGAGAAGTCAAGAACTTTAAAGTCACCGGCGAGTTTGTGGAGTGAATACTCAAAGATTATGTCAACTATTTTCATAGAGGAGAAAGTGGATATATCAAAATATTCCAAGTTGAGAGCATTTTTGAAACGTAAAAATAACGGCTATACACATAGAAAGTCAAATGTTTCTACAACAGAAGAAGTCAACGATTTTCTCGTTCAGGCATCCGATAGCGCATATTTGCTAATGAAGGGTAGTGACGGTCTTAGGCATTGCAGGAGCATGCTGTTCTGATGAGTTATGTAAATTTACTTTGGACAATGCCAATTTATAAAATTTCGATGACATTATTGTAGTTACAATTCCAGATTCTAAACATAGTATGTCACGTACGTTTACAGTTACTTCTTGTCAGGGTCTGTTTCTCGCCTAGAAGTTCTCAAGAAATATATCACGATTAGATTGGAAATTAAAACTGAAATTTCAGGCTTTCTTATGGGCTATCAAGCAGGCAGATGTTATAACCAACCAGTCGACAAGAATACCCTTTCTATGATTCCTAATAAGATTGCACAGTTTTTGAAACTAGAACATCCTGAAACATGTACAGGCCATTCATTCCGAAGAACACCGGCAACGTTACTGGCTAATACAGGAGTTGATGTATTAGCAACCAAGAGATATGGTGGGTGGAAATCAGTCACAATTGCAGAAAGTTATGTTGCTGACAGTTTAAGTAACAAAAATGAAATAGCTAACAGGATTCTTTACAATGACACTTCAACTCCTGGTTCTAGTAGTACATGGCATCATGCTGTTTTATTGGATCAGTCAGATAATATTGAGCCTCTGGTGACTGAAATGGAGAGATCAAATCATTTTGAGAAAAATCTGACAATTGGTAAACGCGAGGGGAATAATTATCCAGATGTTATAAATGTTACTAAATGTAATAACTGTACAATTACTATAACTAATGATTCATGATAGTTAGTAAAATGTAATGTTCATCAAATATTTCTATTTATTTGTTCATAAAATATGCATTTATAAATCGAAATCGCTTTTTTCCCTAGGGAGTTAAGTTATCTCACTTACCTCCCGTTGTCCGTATCAACTTCCACTTCTACGGTAAAATCTACTTACCTCCTTAAAAACAATGTCTATTTACTATAGTGGGAGCAGATAAACATTTATACCATTGATAAATTTGTAGCTGTGACATAGTATGTCGCCAGACAAATAATCTGATTCGACATAACACTCACTCAATCGTTGAAAACACTGAGGTAAATCTTACTCATTAGCTCGCTAAACACAAACTAAACGTGGCAGCCGCTTAAAAATTTGTGCTACCAATACACAAAAAAGAATCAAATCGATAGACCAGATACAACACACGCAATTTGAAAATTCCCTTTACTTTTTGATCAAACCTCGTATGACTTCCTTATAGGTAATTTGATTTTAGATATTAATGGGTAAAATTAAATATTTACTAGTGCATGAAATAAATTATTTATAATTTTATGTATATTTCATTTATGATATATGTTTTTCGGAAAAATGTTAGATGCCTTTTCCACTTATGTGACGCCACCATAATATAGCTTTTAATTTTATATATTGTTATATTACAAGGAAATGTTTGGATTAGATTTCATTGAATTTCAATACTTACAATAGAATAAACATGAAAACTGTGGGCAGGTATTCACATATAAAATTTCTAGAAGAATGTATTTCTCGAGAAATTCTTTTTGGAAGCGAATTTTCAATACGCCTTGAATTGCGGAGTTATCCATATTTACACATAAATTATGTATTCAGATTTAGCATCTTTTGTATACTTTTATATATTTTCACAGACCATCGAATTAATAACGTGACAAGTGTATTTTTAGATGTGAGGAAGTGTGTATTGATTACAACTATTTTTTTCTGACCTTAACAAAATATAGATAGCAAAAGTTGTGTTGGTATTTATACAATGAAATATTAAGGGAGCGAAATAATAATTTATTTTATTTATTATGGCTCAGGGATATATTTTTAGATTTTAGGTAGAAATATGACAGGGATTCTTCTTTTCAGAATGAAGGTTGCTATTTTCTACCTTGATTTATTTAATTCGTTCCGGTAAGCTCAAATCATTATTTATTGAAAGTTTGGAGGATTTACTCTTTATGATTTTAAATTAACTAATAAAGAAGGCATACTGTTTCAAAAAAATCTACTAGAGGAAGAAATACTTTTAAAATGAATTTATTCTTTCCATACTCTTAGATATAATTATCGCTATGGAAATAATGTCACAATTTTATAACTTAAAAAAAATAAATAAATTCGATGTATCGTTTTTCCTATTGTTATTATCAGTTTGTTGCAAAATAATTTATAACAGTTGTACAAATATTTTATTTTCTCCACCAATTTACTTCAGTAATGTATGTATATTTTGTACAAAAAGTAATCAGTGTAAAAGTAATCACTGATGAATTTTTGATTCGGCGGAAAATATTATTTTTTCAAGTAAATACATATTTTAAAAGTGATTGCATCGAGTATTTGTAGGTCACCAAAATTTATTTTGCTGCATATTTTTAATAAATTGTAGAAGTTAATTTGCTGTGAAAATAGTTCTTGGAGAAATTTTAGATTTTAAATTTAACTACAAATAAACGTCTTTCATTTTTCCTTAACTTAATTGTGATACTCCTGAAAACAGAAATAATATTAAATTTCGTGTAAAGTATTGTTTTTGATATAAAGATTCCATTGGTATCCAGATTTTACGTTATCAACGTTGATTTATTATTAATTCAAATTTTTATTATAAACATATTGAGGTAATTCAAATTAAAAAAAAAATTGATCCTTTCAAGTGAAGTCAAACAATGTTCTTTGATACCAATAATCTATGGAAAAAAAATATCTAACCTAATCTAACTGTTAATATTACAGGAAACTACTCTGTGGATTACATGTCCCAACTACCATTAAATTGCACTAGCAATAATANTTTAAAAGTATATTACAAATCATTTACAAATTCGTAACTTGGTCAGTTATGTTTTAATTTAGATTATTTTGTTAATTTAAATTAACATGATTCGAAAGAGTTGAAATTCATTTACAATTAAAAGGACTTTGTTCTTAGATTTTAAGCACACACTAAATGATCCTTCACTTGTTAATAAAAAGATTGTAAAATATTTTTACTACTGCAATTCACTTTGAAAGGTATATACATTTTAAAACCCCAGAGAGAGAAATAGCAGGTACATAATAATTTTATCAAGCTAATTCAAGTACAATCAAAATCCTATCAAATGAATCTAAGACATCTAACTCCAGAAACAGTACTCCTAAGTGCTAATATTGCGAGAAACAACTATTTCATGGCTACATGCCACAACTAGAACTGAATTATATCAGCTTAATAATAATCTAAAATAAAAATTAAAAATAATATAATATGTGAATATTACATCCCTGACAATGAAACTGTAAAAATATAATGTCAACATTCAAAGAAAAATCTTGTATTTTTGTTGTTCTATCATCGGGCGTGACAAAAACCAAGACGCACAAATAACCACTATACTACTGTCTTGCTATTTCCCCGTTTTACTTAGGAAAGTTTGCCTCTTCAGGTATTCTATTAATATTGCTAGAATAACTTAATTCTAATCGGGACATGTAGTCCAGTTATTTCCCGCAATATCAACTATTACGAATTTTGTTTGTGAAGTAAGATACATTCTGTCAAAAAAGTATCCGGAATTTGTCATTTAAAAATTCCTCGTAAAGTAGATTTAAATTTCTTTTTCAATGAACAGTTGGTAACACTGTATTCTACTCTGACCATAGACCTAGTAATCTATAAGGTCTATGACTGACGCATAATTTAAGTGCCATCTGTCATGTAGTTTGTTTACATCGGTTAATTTTGTTAGTTCACTTACAGTATATTCAGCGATTTTTGGTATGGATAATATTATTGAACAAAGAGTTTGCCTAAAATTTTGTGCTACCAACGGAATTTCTTCTCCTGAATCGTTGAAAATGTTGGGAAAGACGTACGGTACAGTTTTATCGTAAACTCAAGCATAAGAATGGTACAAATCATTCAGAGATGGTTGAGAAGTGGTTGATGTTTTGAAATGTTCTGGTCGTCCTTCAACGTCTTCGACTGAAGACAAAATCGATAAAATGAAGGAAATAGTACTTGCAAACCATCATTTTAGTTTGAGAGTGGTGACATATGAACTAAACATATCTCACGAATCAGTTTACACATTTTAATTGTGATTTGGGTATGAAACGCGTTGCAGCACGACTGGTTCCAAAAGAGCTGAATTTTCTCCAAAAAGAGTATAACATCATAACAGATGACGAGACATAGGTTTATTAGTTTGACATGCAAACGATCCAACAAGCTTCAGAATAGCGACTTTCTAATGAGCCTAAACAAAAAAAAAAATCACGTCAAAGTTGATCAAAAATCAGTCATGTTGATTGCTTTCTTTGACTATCGTGATGTTGTACACACAGAAGTCGTTCCGGATAGAGAAACAGCCAACAAAAGATATTATCTGGGCGTTATGAGGTGTTTGAAAGAGAGAGAGAGAGTATTCCCTGCAAAAGACTAGATTTATGGAAGGACAATTCTTGGATTTTGCACCACGATGATGCACCATCACACAAAGCGATAATTGTGAATGAATTTTTTACTAAAACTCAACGAATATCATCGAAGGGCCACCGTATTCGCCGAATTTGGTCCCTGCTGAATTTTTCCTCTTTCCCAAACTCAAATGGGACACGTTTCAAGTCGATAGAACCCATAAAACAAAAATCGCTGAAGCAGTTGAAGTCGTTAACGGAATATGCGTTTAAATATGCTTTGATGAATGGGTTATTCGTTGGAAAGAGTGTATTGCTTCAAATGAACCCTATTTGCAAGGAAACAAAAAAAATTTGAAAATTAATTGAATATATTGTGTTTTATTGATAAATTCCGGATACTTTTTTGACAAAATGTATAGATTTTTGTAGAGATTTTTAGTATCGAAGGACATTGTTTGCTTCCATTTGATAGGATTATTTGGGGCTTTTTTAAATTTATTTGCATTAGCGTAATATCTTTACAATAAAGTAGAGTTTATTTAAGTAATAAAAATACTATATCTAGTATTAAAAATACGAATTTTCATTAACAATTGGCGAATACTAAAAAACATTCCATGGAATGTACTTCTGTCATCCTAAAATAAATATGTTTCGGCAAAACATTTTAAATCACACATAACGCTGTTTTCCCCGAAAGAAAAATCATTAGCAGATTTCGTTTATATTTATTTGGTTCTCGAACATCCTTATATATTCTGTATCACAGTATATTTCAAGTAAATTTATACACTTGTCAGACATTTGAATCATACAAATTTAACAGAAATGGAACTGTAAGTATGTGTTTGATATATTTGATTTGAAGAGGTATTTGTGTTTTTAATCGCTTGTTGTCTGGTTTATTTACTATCCGAAACCATTTAGAAACCATTTAGGAACCTCTAATTATACCTGCATATTTTCTTTGAGAGTTGTCTGAATTCCTCGAGATTTCTCTGTCCGCCAAGTTTCACCTATGTTTGGATTTTTTAAATACAAGTAAATAAACCAGACCTAACCAATTAAATCATTTCTAATTCCCTTTCACATTGACAGATCTCCGTTTTATACCCCTACCTATTACAGTATCCGGTGATTGGGAGTTAATACAGTTGTTTGATTGTCTGATTTATTTTAATAAGAATGTTATAGTGCAACACCGAATGCATAATGTCTGTAACACAGGACTACAGACAGTTTCACTTTCCATCATGTATTTTTAAACAGTAATCGCCTACTTCTGAAAAATCTAAACAGTACTGAAACTGCCCAGAGATTTGTTTTTATTTCCAACTTTTATTTTGAGTGGGTGTTGTCTCTATAAAAAGAATCAAGGATATTTGTATAAATAAACAGTTCAGTCTGATGTCAATGGCCAAATTAAAATTCACATAAAGTTTTGCTTACAAATACTATCTTAAATATATGAATCAAAATCAAGAAATGAGGAAAGTAATTATGTTTTTATTGCTGATTTTCCCAAGAAAATACATATTTGTTCTAAAGGGGTTGAATGCAGATCTGAATCAAATTTGGGGAATGTACAACTTATTATAATTACAATAGATCCTTTCAGAATAAAATAAGGTAGAAAATGATTATAAATTTATAAATGCACGTATGTTGTTTCAGTTAAAATATTCATTTGTTGTAAACTTAAGCAATAATTTAGGAGAAGGTGATTCAGTTGATTTCTAAAAGATTGGTAGAATTGAATTTATTAGAAAATCATTGAACAATGAATTATTTTGAAGTTTCGTGGAATTAAAAAACAGTTTTGACGAGTTAAATTTGAATACCAGTTTGTTAAATTATTTACAATGTATTTCAAAGCAGTGTATATTTTTTGTAGTTTGTCTCTATCTAAAAATATATATTTTTTATATTTTCAGTCAGCTCTACCGATTTTTTTTATTTTTCCGATATGTTATCAGCTTTCGTTTATTATTTTGAAATATTATATGTGCTCTTTTTATAAAATTATATATTTTATACTATTAGCTTTTGTACTTTTGCGTTACTCTAAAATATTAAGCTAATTCGAATTAATTCTAAAAGTTCTAATTTATATCATGTAAAGGTTCATATATCTACTCTTTGATAGTCAATAACATGAAATAAAATTATGAAAAAACTAGGAAGACATTTAAAATTTACGATACGCATATCAAAGAGTATCATAATTCATAAATAACATCCATCATTTTTTATTGATGTCTCCCAAAATTCACGCAAGAAGTGGTTTTGATAGAAAATACAGTTTTTGGATTAATTTAACCATAACCAAATTTTTCTTGAGTGATATCCTGTTGCCAGGCTACTTCGCTTACATGAAATTATCTTTAACGTGCACGCTCAGTAATATTGATATAATTTTAATTTTTTAATTACTATAAAAGTCAATATTGTTCTATAAATTTAAATATACAGGGTGATTCATTAACAATGGGAAAGTCGAAAGCTGAACATACTACACGTGAAATGGCGACGATTGGCACAAACATGCCTTATCCGAAAGTTAATAGTTTCGGAAATACAGGGTGTTAAAAGTTAAAATTTTAAATCGTTTTTTTGCGATTATTCTGAAAATATGTAGGTTAGGAACTTGAAAATTTGTCAAACTATATTTTTTTAGGCGACGAATAAGATGCATGTTGTAATTTCAGCATTGCTCATAGAGGGCGCCACTTACCACCAATTTTACCGAAAATTTAGTTAATAACTTTTTACCCTGTATATTTAACAAGAAACTTGATTCAAAGCCTGAAAGAGCTATAATTTTTTCATTAAATATGTACTCTAGTTTCACTTCGGTATCTCGATTTGTTTTCGAGAAAAATCGATTTAATGAACACTATCTTTTGATAATATTAGAAATTAAAAGCGAAACAAACCAAGTGTTTTTCGTGTTATAACAACAATTAACAATCAAACAAATAAAACACGTAATTATGATTTAAAGTAATTGTTCGAAGAATCCACCGTTGACACTGATACACTTTACACGTTTTCTGAGGGATCTTCGAGATTGAAACAACATATTGGGATTGCTTTTAATTTCTCGTATTATCAAAACATAGTGTTCGTTAAATCGAATTTTCTCGAAAACGGATCGAGATACCGAAATGAAACAATAATACACAATTAATGGAAAAATGATTGCTCTTTCAGTTTTTGAATCAAGTTTCATGTCAGACAAACAGGGTAAAAAGTTATTAACTAAATTTTCGATAAAATTGGTCGTAAGTGGCGCCCTCTACGAGCAATGCTGAAATTACAACACGCATCTTATCGGTCGCCTAAAAAAATATAGTTTCACAAATTTTCAAGTTCCTAACCTACATATTTTTAGAATAATCGCAAAAAAACGTTTTAACTTTCAACACCCTGTATTTCCGAAACTATCAACTTTCGGATAAGGCATGTTTGCGCCAATGGTCACCATTTCACGTGTAGTATCTTCAGCTTTCGATTTTCCCATTGTTAATGAATCACCCTGTATAAAATAATTCTATTAATTTGTCACTTGGGGTTTGAAACTTCTTAAATATTTCTAATATTGCCAGAATATCGCAATATTTCAGGTCATGACAAAGAAGCCATTTTTTTTGCACTTATGTCCAAAGTACATAAGGTCCAATATACCCATGTGTAATTTCAGTAGAAGAAAATTTGGGATTATATTTAAGAACTATGTGAATTAGCTTAATATCTTCAAAGTAGCGTAAATTGTGTTAGTTTAACAAATTAACAAAAGTATTTGTTGAGAAAATGAGCTGAAAGAAATTCTATAATTGGAAAGGTGTTGCTGAAATTACTGTTAATATCGTTGCAAAATCATGTTTTAAGGGCACATGCCAATATTTCAAAACGCGCAAGCTGCTCTATATAAGTCGATAATTTTACTAAACACACGTTCTTTTTCAGACGGTCTCGGTAGTCCAGGTAATGCCTTACGAATGAAAAGTGCTAGATTGTACACTTACGAAGGTCTGTGTCGTATAGTGACGCTGTTTAACAGACTAACCTATATTGTTGTGATTTATAACGTTAACGCTTCTAACAAGCTTGTTTACTAAAATTATTACAGAACCTATAAATAAATACCCATAAATTTTAAAATTTTAGTCACGTGTTAATTTCTAGAAATTTATGTATGTGGGAGACACGGGGTGGGCATAGGGATTGGTTTGCTCCACTATTTATTACGATTTCGAACACTAAAGTATGGGAGCAGTTATACAAGTTATGAAATAGGAACCAACGGTCCGCCACTGTTAGTTTTAGCAACCTCCTTTCATCAATTGAATGATGCGGTTGTTTCCCGGGCATTTAATTTTGCTACTTTCACATGGGCGTTCTCTTGCGCGTTTCTATCCTATGAGTTTACGTTTTACCAAACATGACCATATAAGGAAGTATTTACAAAAGTTAGATAATGATGGCCTTTTACACACAGACTACAACTTAACCCTGAAAAGATAACAATTTGGTACTCTAAATATTTCTGTAAAAAAAACAAAAACAAGCTCTTGAAGGATCGACGGTGACAGTTCTTTGGGTGGCTGCGAATTCATAAGCGGTTACAAGAGTGATGCCGACATGTATTCTATTATATTTTGTACAAGTCCCATTATCGATACATACACTAATGTTGACCTAGACATTCTGGAAAGGTACGGCGTGAAATTTTTTATTTACAAATAATGCATTTCCGTTAACATTAAGTTTCGCTCATGTAATTATTATGGCAATTCATCCTAATTGGTCAACGGAGGTAACCAGAGACCATCATACAGTACTTGCTATCAACCACACGCTGGCTGACATTTGACATAATATCATGGTATTTTTCTACATTTTATTTATGAGGTAGTATGTAACACATAAATGTGTTCATAAGCTTAAATGGATAATACGTCTCTTATTCACATAATCTATAAAATACTAAGTTTTGGTATGTCGCTCGGTTAATGCAGAAGTATGCTGTCACATTTACTACTTTTTACAGGACAAGAAAAAAACTTGTGAAAATTTAATTTTAAAATTTAAATGGTGAAAATTATTCATTATCCGAATCTATACCTCATCCCTTACATTTTCACTGTAAGGTCCTTGAAAAAAGTCGTGGTATTGAGAAGGTATAATCAGTTTGTTGCAGAAAAAAAAGAAAGTGTTTTCTTGATCGGAACTAAAGTTTGATATAATAAGGGTTTCATTAAGTAATCTTTTTTTCTGCATTGTCTTTCTTCCTTTCTGTAGCAAATTTATTCTTGTATCGAGATATGTATATGTGTCCGGATACTGCGGGTTTGTCTCTATAATTTTCATTTTCTGCTATTTTATTTTTTCGGTATTAGTGTCCTTATCCCAGTTTAGAGGAGTCTGTAGTTGCAAATCTTTTAAATCGAATATAAACTCTTTTGCCATTTCCCGAACCTTATACTGAGGATTATTTCTTTTGACAGTGCGAACCAAGGTATACCATTGCCATTGGTCCGGTAAATATATTGGAATATTTTTGGAGGCGCGTTCTATCAGGCTATGCACGGAATCGCCTTCGTTCTGGGTATGGCCTTTTTCTAAATAACTATGACTATGGTTACGGTGTAATTTTGAACTGGAATAGTTGTGCTGTGGATTGCTTTATCGGTACCGAAGTTAGGAAGTGCAATATGTTCCTCAAATCCCTGGATTTGATTCAGGGAGTCACCTGGAAAAAATAGAAACCAATATTTAACTTCTGCTTCATCAATATAAAAATATTTAAGCACCTTGAGGTGTTTGTAGAATTCTCTCAAGCTGTTTAAAGTCTGTAAGTCTGTTTAAGGTTATCTATCATCAGCGACCCCGAAAACACATGTGTACCTAATTTGATGTAGGTCGGTTGATTTTCGTAAATATCGTCTGCCATATTGGATTCGTCATCTTAAATTTTACATAGCTGACTTCAGATTCGTAATCAGTGACCTAGAAAATCCTCGTTCGTTAAGTTTGGCGTACATCCGTAGCACTTTTTAAAAAATTTGAATTTTTTTTTTAAATGTCGATTTATGATCGATATTTTTGAGGTTAGAAATAGCTGAGACGTGCCAGCTTAATTCTGGAGGTAGATTTGGATTCCGCGGGTCCATTTCCTCATTGAAGAAGTGAAGAATATGAAAAATGCAGGTTTCCTTTTCTTTCTCGTACATTTTCGCAATTTTTTCCTGTTTTTTACCAGTTTCTTTGAAGTTAGATGGAAAATCTTATGTGATAGCTAATTCTAATACCGGACTCGTGTTTAGGAGGTCAAAAATACATTGGATATAGAACTTCAAATAAGGGCAAAATTTCTTTTGTGTTTTTAAATTTTTTTTCACAAAAATTGAGAGCTTTCAGGCGCCATAACATATTAGAGCCGCCATATTGGATTTTGCAAAGGTGCACTCGGCATTTGGAAGTAGATGCCTTTATTAATGAGCCTAATAAAAAGAAAAATGGTAAATGACAGAAAATGGTTACAAGTAAATAATAAAAAAAATATATTTTAATAAAAATTAACATTATAGGACAATAGAACATTTTTTAAGGTGCCATGATCCATTGTAAATAAAAAGAAATAAGGAAATAATCTATAAATAATAATTTATACTGCTTATTTATATTTTTCAGTTAAACTGTATAATATAACTCAATATTGGTTGAAGGGCATGGGTATGTTATACGAATTATTCTAAAGTATGCAGAATCTCTTACCTACCTATTTTACGTTAAATGAATACTACTTTCCTTTATTATTTTCTCTATTCCATAAAATATCTGAGTTTAATCTAAAGTTAATGTTAGTGATCATAGAAAATATATAATAACACATATTAGTATTATTAAATATATGTTCCCAAGTATTAACGTCCTTTTGATGACCTTGTGTACAACGTCATAATATAAACAATAACTTCAGTTCAGTTACTAGGTCGCTAGCCATTAAGGGAAGTGATAATTTATGGAACGGTGGTTTAAATTCTGTAGAAAGAAAAAAAAGTTCGGTAAGTTACATATTTTAAAATGTGTAAAGCAACAATCACTTGGCATATTTACAGTTATAAATATAAAAGGTTTTAATAATAAAAATAATAGTATGTTGGAAGAAATTGACATGATAATGAAACGTAAAGAAAATAGTTTAGGGAAAAGGAAGTAAGTAATTAAAAATACAAGGAATTGGTTGGGAAACGTAAAAATAATATTAAAAACCTGATTTTGAAGAAGTAGTATCAGGATGATGGACGTCCAGTGGAAGATTTATGAGTAATGTTATCACTATGGATGGTTAAAAAATGTGGATGTATGGCATGGACCCAATCCGTAGGGCATGCCAAATTTGGCACTTATAGGGGCTTTCATTTCTCTAAAATATAGAAAAATAAATGGCTTAGACGTTATAGATTCAATTTTCGGGAAAAGGCGAGAACCCCATCTCGATATCTTGATTAGTATAAGAGATTCAAGATGTTTATCAATTTTGCAATTTTGAACGTTTTTATGACGCGTTATAGTTTCTCTTTGGTTATTAAAACATTTTATTTTTGTGATGAAGTTTTTTTTACACAATTATTTACGTAGAATCCTATGGCATACACGATTTTTCTAAAACAGTTGAATAACAAAAAAAATATAGTTTTATATTATTTTATTGTTTTCTTTTTTCAAGAAATTTTAAATATTTCAAAAATTGAAAATTATTTAATTTAAAAATATATACCTAAGTGTATATTATAATTGAAAAAATGGAAGTTATAGAAAAATGTCGCGTACGGTACTAGATTCTACGTAAAAAGCTGTGTAAAAAACCTCTTTACAAAAACCAAATGTTTTCAGAAACAAAAAATGGTCTAAGTTTTCGAAATTAATATGTCAAAGAAGATATTTTTGATGTTATGATTTCACATTTAGGCGAATTCCAAAACACTTAACAGTTTCCTCGCATTTAAAATTGGTACCTATTACTGAGATTAATATTTAAATTGTCAGATCCTTTTATCTCTTGTGAAATCGTACAACTGAGTTTTCTTAGTATTCATATAAAATTTATGTTGAGAAAAATAATTATTTGCGACGTCAAAGGTTGTTTACAGTTCTGTTGGATTAATTTATCAGATGTAGTAAAAATTATTAAAGATTTATCATCCGCATACGCATATTAAAATGAAGTAAATGTGCTCAATATCATATACAGGGCGATTCAGAACTTATATATATATATAAAAACATTGAATGTACAGGGGACTTTTACAAATACAATTTTGTAAAATAAAAATTGAAAAGGGCAATTCGAAAATAATTTAAAAATACACTTCTGCACGCATGCAGTTGGCGACCGTCATGATGGCAAAGTGTAATAAAAAATGAACAGATAAAAAATTTAAAAGAATTTCCTAAGGAAAGAAATAAATAAAATTTGATAACACCTATTTTATATCAGCAAATGCAACTGCTTTTGCCGCTATTGCTATTATTAATTAATAAAATTAATTTGTGGGTTTAATTAATACCTACCTACTGTTCAAAATTTTGTCCTCCGACGTGTAAACACATTTAGGCCCGTCTTACCCAGTTTCTACAAACTAACACAAATGTTGTCTTGCTTCGCCATAACACAAATGCTTCGCCATAACATAAATGTTGTCTTGCTTCACCATAAATTAAAACGATATCCATAAACTCCCGAGTTGCTACACCCGTAAGCCATTTTTTACACTTGAAAAACTAATGTAAACACTATCACAACAACGATAATACTAAAATCGGATTGCAGTATTCGGATTCGCCTGTGGCACGTGGGCGAATGGCGCTAGAGACTACAATAGCCCGGCGATGTAAAGGTTGAAAATACTACAACTTCAATAATTTTTTTCTCGAAAACTATAAGGATTTTATAATTTTTTTTTACGATATTGACTCCACTGTTCATGATGCATCTATTTTCAAATTTTTCTTGGATAAGTTGTGAATCATCCTGTATGTATAAAAGGAAAAAATTAATAATAGTAAGGTGGATCCTTGAGGAACACTCATACTTACATCTAAGCACTCTACTGTTACTTTTCTCACTATATGTTGGTCGAAATGATGGAAATTTACATACTGATGCCTATATATTCCATGAATGTGACTACCCAATTTAAAGGTGTCCCTCTAATACCATAATTGGTTAGTTTAGTTTAGATATTAATAATTCCTCTGCACCGCATGTAAAATCAATTTTTTTTTAATATTTCGTGAACGCTCATAAAATTTTGTAATGAATTATTACAATGGGACTGCTCGTTCTGCCAATGAGTTTTTTGGAATATTTGTTCATTGGTTAAAACTTTCTATTTTTTTCACAACATAAAATACAGTTTTTTAAAACAATTTTCACTAATAGGTTCACACATAAAAAAACTAAATCTGATCGGAGTCATATATAAAAAAAAAACAAATAAACATACATATAAAAATTACATATACATAGTCCAACATTATTATTAGCGCGAATAAATTTAAAAAATAATACAAACTTATTTATTATTTACTTATTTATAACAGGGTTACCTAGCGTTAGTTTTCATAGTGCCTACAGTGCAAACATAATTTAAAGAAACTACAATTGTTCTTACAAACGTTAAATATGACTTTCAAAGTTTTATTATTTTTATATTATTTTATTCGCGCTATAGCAATATTTAACTATGTTTACATATTTTTATATGTTTAATGTTTAATTTGTTTGTGGAGTGGACTGTTGTATATTTGTTTGTTTATATCGACTTCTTGTGAATCGTTAAAATTATCGAGACATTTATTTTATTTATATATGACAGAGACATGTTTCCTAGTTACATAAAGCAGCTTACTATTTAAATTAATAATTATTTTACAAGATTATAAAACTAAGTAAACATTTAATTTGTTATTATTTTCGTATTTACCTCGTTCAGATTTAACTTACTTATGCTTTAACCTATTAGTTATTTAGATTATTTTGAAAATTCGAAAAAATACAAAAATTTAAAAACCTACGGTTCATGAATGGAACTGATAAAATAATTAGCATAAGTATTAAGTGTAGCTATTAGTATATAAAAATATAAAAAAAAATTGTTTGTCACTTCTTTCTGAGGTACTCTCTTTAAGTAAAAATTCATTTTTTTTAAATAAACAAGACTTGCAATAAGTATCAGCTAGACACGTTAGCAATAAATTTTAATATGCACTCTCTCACGTTAGTGAAATGAGTATAATATTCTCCACATTTGGTTATGTCATGAAAAGTAATTTACTACTCCCCATAAACCATGAAATTTATGTGACAGTATTCCATCCCAACATTGTGGTTCATAACATTTCTTCTTAATTTACCACAATAAGTAAATATTGCGTCACTGTAACTTACTAAAGGTTATCAAATTAATTTCATTTGTCCTCGTTTTACGGGTGATGTAGCATATTTTAAGAAAAACGCCCCAAGAGTGTTTTCCTTCTGCCGCTGATTTTATGCAAATCTGCGAACATGATCAATGATTTTCAAGATTTTGCGAAAGTTTATCTTATAAATAAAGTACCTATACGTTAGATTCCGTGTTTGATAATTTTGTAATTACGTTTTTTCGTTTTTACTATTTACAGCATCTTTTTAATTAGGACAAAATTAATAGTTTTATCGATGTACAATAATGTACATACAGCTGTTTATTTTTTCAATAAATAAAAACATCCTTTTTCAGTCACTACATATCTCTTTCATTAAGAAAAATATCTGTATAAACAATCCCATTGTTTTTCATTGCGTTTCACATTAAGGAACAGTTTTTAAATAATTTTTTCTTATGAAGTGACTAGTTTATGATCCGCAATGGGCGGCGATTTTGAAAAATAATAAACAAAGGAGGATCTATTAATTTATCTGACTTAAGGGAGAAAATATTTAATGAAGTTAGTACTATCAATGAGGCCAAAAATGTCGATTGGAATATACCTATGTTCTTTGTATAGAACAGGATGAAAATTGTATAAAACGCCTTTTATAATAAGATATTTTTTTAAATACTGAATTTAAAGGTTTGATTAATAAATTTAACAGCTGAAAACATGCCCACACAGTGGGCGGTCTTGAGTATTTGTAGGATCAGTAAATATATGACATGTATATATTATTGTAAACATAAAAAAGAGAGAAATAAAAAAAACGATAAATACCCAGTATTCCATTAAAAAAATACAAAAGTTTAGATTATATCTTTGAAATGGAACAATCAATTATATTTTTTATATAAATCTAAAATTTTAGTCATTTATTTTTTCTAGATACAAAGATAAAAAAATATGGGAGGTAGACTGTTGTTTGTGGATGAACAAACCCACATGTTTCGTACAAACCCAGTACATTATAAATTAACGCTGGTGTAAAAATGGCAATAAAGAAGAATTTCATAAATTAGTTTAATGTATTTATCCATAACAGTGAGAAGTTTTAACCTACTAGAATCATAAAATAAATTGTTATTTCGAAAAATAAATAATCGCTACACTTAGAACATTATTTTAAGGAAAGAACTGCAATATAAGTATTATCTGTCCTATACTATTTATATCTCTATAATAATTGATTTATCAATAATTTTACTTTTTTATTTCTTCAAACTGCAGCATGCTATAAAATTTAATATTCCTTTTGCTGCCCCGTTTAACAAATTCAGTACTTTTCCGCAATTTTCATATCTTTTTAAATGGAAAGGCATGTAGTTAGTTAAATATTTAACAAAAATGCAAATGCCATGCTACAATCCGACATGCAAGAGCGTTTAGGTTTACGTGTAATGTAAATTTATAAATTTTACAGCAGACGCTTTACAAACAGATGAACAGATATATCTGCATTAAAACAACGCAGCAGCAAAGTGAAAAAGAAAGAATAGTTGCTAAAAACCAGATAGGTATGAATATGACAAAAATAAATTAAGAGAACTGAAAGAAATATTTGATCCAGAATTATTCCAAATGTTTGATAGAGGTAAGAATATCATTTCCAATTTTTAAAACAATTTAAATTAAATTTTTAAAACATTGAAGAAAATTATAATTAAATACATACTTTTTTCTTACTTAGTACACATGCTTTATTTTAATAACTATACATAAATCCCCTGTATATATTGGACAATTATATGAGGATTGTTCCATTCTGGTATTTTTTAGTTAAGGAAAGTATATTTTTTAAGTACCTAAATACATATATCTTAAAAATTAGACAAGACGCGATAATCATGACTGCCTCATTATCCTGGCGTGTAGTAAAATAGCAATAAAGTATGACGGTTTATATAATTTAGCTATAACAATAAATACGTCCTCTATGTAATTACTTTTGATTGTGTTTGGATACATTTCATTTACGATGGTATATGTTTGCCAAAAAGTTTGAGATCGAAAATAGACAATTAGTCAGTGTTATTATTTTTAACTAGTTTAATTTGGAAATTTATCACGCACATAATTTTTTTATTATACTAAATTTGAAACAAGGATAAATAGTAAAACTTTTTTAAATACAAAGAAAACATAAAGTTGGTAGATGGAAAGATGGATCTAAATTATTATTTTTTTTAACTCGGAATTTCTACTTTAGCAGGAAGTCAAAAGTCAGTCACTTTATTTTGTTTTAAATAACTTCGGTCATGAAATTATGGATTTCAATAAACTTATCGTTACTATATGTACAGGCTGGTCCATTTNAATTAATCACCCTGTATAAAATAATTCTATTAATTTGTCACTTGGGGTTTGAAACTTCTTAAATATTTCTAATATTGCCAGAATATCGCAATATTTCAGGTCATGACAAAGAAGCCATTTTTTTTGCACTTATGTCCAAAGTACATAAGGTCCAATATACCCATGTGTAATTTCAGTAGAAGAAAATTTGGGATTATATTTAAGAACTATGTGAATTAGCTTAATATCTTCAAAGTAGCGTAAATTGTGTTAGTTTAACAAATTAACAAAAGTATTTGTTGAGAAAATGAGCTGAAAGAAATTCTATAATTGGAAAGGTGTTGCTGAAATTACTGTTAATATCGTTGCAAAATCATGTTTTAAGGGCACATGCCAATATTTCAAAACGCGCAAGCTGCTCTATATAAGTCGATAATTTTACTAAACACACGTTCTTTTTCAGACGGTCTCGGTAGTCCAGGTAATGCCTTACGAATGAAAAGTGCTAGATTGTACACTTACGAAGGTCTGTGTCGTATAGTGACGCTGTTTAACAGACTAACCTATATTGTTGTGATTTATAACGTTAACGCTTCTAACAAGCTTGTTTACTAAAATTATTACAGAACCTATAAATAAATACCCATAAATTTTAAAATTTTAGTCACGTGTTAATTTCTAGAAATTTATGTATGTCGGAGACACGGGGTGGGCATAGGGATTGGTTTGCTCCACTATTTATTACGATTTCGAACACTAAAGTATGGGAGCAGTTATACAAGTTATGAAATAGGAACCAACGGTCCGCCACTGTTAGTTTTAGCAACCTCCTTTCATCAATTGAATGATGCGGTTGCTTCCCGGGCATTTAATTTTGCTACTTTCACATGGGCGTTCTCTTGCGCGTTTCTATCCTATGAGTTTACGTTTTACCAAACATGACCATATAAGGAAGTATTTACAAAAGTTAGATAATGATGGCCTTTTACACACAGACTACAACTTAACCCTGAAAAGATAACAATTTGGTACTCTAAATATTTCTGTAAAAAAAACAAAAACAAGCTCTTGAAGGATCGACGGTGACAGTTCTTTGGGTGGCTGCGAATTCATAAGCGGTTACAAGAGTGATGCCGACATGTATTCTATTATATTTTGTACAAGTCCCATTATCGATACATACACTAATGTTGACCTAGACATTCTGGAAAGGTACGGCGTGAAATTTTTTATTTACAAATAATGCATTTCCGTTAACATTAAGTTTCGCTCATGTAATTATTATGGCAATTCATCCTAATTGGTCAACGGAGGTAACCAGAGACCATCATACAGTACTTGCTATCAACCACACGCTGGCTGACATTTGACATAATATCATGGTATTTTTCTACATTTTATTTATGAGGTAGTATGTAACACATAAATGTGTTCATAAGCTTAAATGGATAATACGTCTCTTATTCACATAATCTATAAAATACTAAGTTTTGGTATGTCGCTCGGTTAATGCAGAAGTATGCTGTCACATTTACTACTTTTTACAGGACAAGAAAAAAACTTGTGAAAATTTAATTTTAAAATTTAAATGGTGAAAAATAATAATTATTCATTATCCGAATCTACCTCATCCCTTACATTTTCACTGTAAGGTCCTTGAAAAAAGTCGTGGTATTGAGAATGTATAATCAGTTTGTTGCAAAAAAAATAAAGTGTTTTCTTGATCGGAACTAAAGTTTGATATAATAAGGGTTTCATTAAGTAATCGTTTTTTTCTGCATTGTCTTTCTTCCTTTCTGTAGCAAATTTATTCTTGTATCGAGATATGTATATGTGTCCGGATACTGCGGGTTTGTCTCTATAATTTTAATTTTCTGCTATTTTATTTTTTCGGTATTAGTGTCCTTATCCCAGTTTAGAGGAGTCTGTAGTTGCAAATCTTTTAAATCGAATATAAACTCTTTTGCCATTTCCCGAACCTTATACTGAGGATTATTTCTTTTGACAGTGCGAACCAAGGTATACCATTGCCATTGGTCCGGTAAATATATTGGAATATTTTTGGAGGCGCGTTCTATCAGGCTATGCACGGAATCGCCTTCGTTCTGGGTATGGCCTTTTTCTAAATAACTATGACTATGGTTACGGTGTAATTTTGAACTGGAATAGTTGTGCTGTGGATTGCTTTATCGGTACCGAAGTTAGGAAGTGCAATATGTTCCTCAAATCCCTGGATTTGATTCAGGGAGTCACCTGGAAAAAATAGAAACCAATATTTAACTTCTGCTTCATCAATATAAAAATATTTAAGCACCTTGAGGTGTTTGTAGAATTCTCTCAAGCTGTTTAAAGTCTGTAAGTCTGTTTAAGGTTATCTATCATCAGCGACCCCGAAAACACATGTGTACCTAATTTGATGTAGGTCGGTTGATTTTCGTAAATATCGTCTGCCATATTGGATTCGTCATCTTAAATTTTACATAGCTGACTTCAGATTCGTAATCAGTGACCTAGAAAATCCTCGTTCGTTAAGTTTGGCGTACATCCGTAGCACTTTTTAAAAAATTTGAATTTTTTTTTTAAATGTCGATTTATGATCGATATTTTTGAGGTTAGAAATAGCTGAGACGTGCCAGCTTAATTCTGGAGGTAGATTTGGATTCCGCGGGTCCATTTCCTCATTGAAGAAGTGAAGAATATGAAAAATGCAGGTTTCCTTTTCTTTCTCGTACATTTTCGCAATTTTTTCCTGTTTTTTACCAGTTTCTTTGAAGTTAGATGGAAAATCTTATGTGATAGCTAATTCTAATACCGGACTCGTGTTTAGGAGGTCAAAAATACATTGGATATAGAACTTCAAATAAGGGCAAAATTTCTTTTGTGTTTTTAAATTTTTTTTCACAAAAATTGAGAGCTTTCAGGCGCCATAACATATTAGAGCCGCCATATTGGATTTTGCAAAGGTGCACTCGGCATTTGGAAGTAGATGCCTTTATTAATGAGCCTAATAAAAAGAAAAATGGTAAATGACAGAAAATGGTTACAAGTAAATAATAAAAAAAATATATTTTAATAAAAATTAACATTATAGGACAATAGAACATTTTTTAAGGTGCCATGATCCATTGTAAATAAAAAGAAATAAGGAAATAATCTATAAATAATAATTTATACTGCTTATTTATATTTTTCAGTTAAACTGTATAATATAACTCAATATTGGTTGAAGGGCATGGGTATGTTATACGAATTATTCTAAAGTATGCAGAATCTCTTACCTACCTATTTTACGTTAAATGAATACTACTTTCCTTTATTATTTTCTCTATTCCATAAAATATCTGAGTTTAATCTAAAGTTAATGTTAGTGATCATAGAAAATATATAATAACACATATTAGTATTATTAAATATATGTTCCCAAGTATTAACGTCCTTTTGATGACCTTGTGTACAACGTCATAATATAAACAATAACTTCAGTTCAGTTACTAGGTCGCTAGCCATTAAGGGAAGTGATAATTTATGGAACGGTGGTTTAAATTCTGTAGAAAGAAAAAAAAGTTCGGTAAGTTACATATTTTAAAATGTGTAAAGCAACAATCACTTGGCATATTTACAGTTATAAATATAAAAGGTTTTAATAATAAAAATAATAGTATGTTGGAAGAAATTGACATGATAATGAAACGTAAAGAAAATAGTTTAGGGAAAAGGAAGTAAGTAATTAAAAATACAAGGAATTGGTTGGGAAACGTAAAAATAATATTAAAAACCTGATTTTGAAGAAGTAGTATCAGGATGATGGACGTCCAGTGGAAGATTTATGAGTAATGTTATCACTATGGATGGTTAAAAAATGTGGATGTATGGCATGGACCCAATCCGTAGGGCATGCCAAATTTGGCACTTATAGGGGCTTTCATTTCTCTAAAATATAGAAAAATAAATGGCTTAGACGTTATAGATTCAATTTTCGGGAAAAGGCGAGAACCCCATCTCGATATCTTGATTAGTATAAGAGATTCAAGATGTTTATCAATTTTGCAATTTTGAACGTTTTTATGACGCGTTATAGTTTCTCTTTGGTTATTAAAACATTTTATTTTTGTGATGAAGTTTTTTTTACACAATTATTTACGTAGAATCCTATGGCATACACGATTTTTCTAAAACAGTTGAATAACAAAAAAAATATAGTTTTATATTATTTTATTGTTTTCTTTTTTCAAGAAATTTTAAATATTTCAAAAATTGAAAATTATTTAATTTAAAAATATATACCTAAGTGTATATTATAATTGAAAAAATGGAAGTTATAGAAAAATGTCGCGTACGGTACTAGATTCTACGTAAAAAGCTGTGTAAAAAACCTCTTTACAAAAACCAAATGTTTTCAGAAACAAAAAATGGTCTAAGTTTTCGAAATTAATATGTCAAAGAAGATATTTTTGATGTTATGATTTCACATTTAGGCGAATTCCAAAACACTTAACAGTTTCCTCGCATTTAAAATTGGTACCTATTACTGAGATTAATATTTAAATTGTCAGATCCTTTTATCTCTTGTGAAATCGTACAACTGAGTTTTCTTAGTATTCATATAAAATTTATGTTGAGAAAAATAATTATTTGCGACGTCAAAGGTTGTTTACAGTTCTGTTGGATTAATTTATCAGATGTAGTAAAAATTATTAAAGATTTATCATCCGCATACGCATATTAAAATGAAGTAAATGTGCTCAATATCATATACAGGGCGATTCAGAACTTATATATATATATAAAAACATTGAATGTACAGGGGACTTTTACAAATACAATTTTGTAAAATAAAAATTGAAAAGGGCAATTCGAAAATAATTTAAAAATACACTTCTGCACGCATGCAGTTGGCGACCGTCATGATGGCAAAGTGTAATAAAAAATGAACAGATAAAAAATTTAAAAGAATTTCCTAAGGAAAGAAATAAATAAAATTTGATAACACCTATTTTATATCAGCAAATGCAACTGCTTTTGCCGCTATTGCTATTATTAATTAATAAAATTAATTTGTGGGTTTAATTAATACCTACCTACTGTTCAAAATTTTGTCCTCCGACGTGTAAACACATTTAGGCCCGTCTTACCCAGTTTCTACAAACTAACACAAATGTTGTCTTGCTTCGCCATAACACAAATGCTTCGCCATAACATAAATGTTGTCTTGCTTCACCATAAATTAAAACGATATCCATAAACTCCCGAGTTGCTACACCCGTAAGCCATTTTTTACACTTGAAAAACTAATGTAAACACTATCACAACAACGATAATACTAAAATCGGATTGCAGTATTCGGATTCGCCTGTGGCACGTGGGCGAATGGCGCTAGAGACTACAATAGCCCGGCGATGTAAAGGTTGAAAATACTACAACTTCAATAATTTTTTTCTCGAAAACTATAAGGATTTTATAATTTTTTTTTACGATATTGACTCCACTGTTCATGATGCATCTATTTTCAAATTTTTCTTGGATAAGTTGTGAATCATCCTGTATGTATAAAAGGAAAAAATTAATAATAGTAAGGTGGATCCTTGAGGAACACTCATACTTACATCTAAGCACTCTACTGTTACTTTTCTCACTATATGTTGGTCGAAATGATGGAAATTTACATACTGATGCCTATATATTCCATGAATGTGACTACCCAATTTAAAGGTGTCCCTCTAATACCATAATTGGTTAGTTTAGTTTAGATATTAATAATTCCTCTGCACCGCATGTAAAATCAATTTTTTTTTAATATTTCGTGAACGCTCATAAAATTTTGTAATGAATTATTACAATGGGACTGCTCGTTCTGCCAATGAGTTTTTTGGAATATTTGTTCATTGGTTAAAACTTTCTATTTTTTTCACAACATAAAATACAGTTTTTTAAAACAATTTTCACTAATAGGTTCACACATAAAAAAACTAAATCTGATCGGAGTCATATATAAAAAAAAAACAAATAAACATACATATAAAAATTACATATACATAGTCCAACATTATTATTAGCGCGAATAAATTTAAAAAATAATACAAACTTATTTATTATTTACTTATTTATAACAGGGTTACCTAGCGTTAGTTTTCATAGTGCCTACAGTGCAAACATAATTTAAAGAAACTACAATTGTTCTTACAAACGTTAAATATGACTTTCAAAGTTTTATTATTTTTATATTATTTTATTCGTGCTATAGCAATGTTTAACTATGTTTACATATTTTTATATGTTTAATGTTTAATTTGTTTGTGGAGTGGACTGTTGTATATTTGTTTGTTTATATCGACTTCTTGTGAATCGTTAAAATTATCGAGACATTTATTTTATTTATATATGACAGAGACATGTTTCCTAGNAACGGACCGATCAGATGGCCAGCTAGGTTACCTGGCTTGAGTCCGTTGGACTTTTTCCTTTGGGGTTTTCTAAAAGACATTATATTTAAAATTCCTTTTAATAATATTTCAAATACCTATAGGTACATTTAATGAATGCTACCCAAAGCGTTGCCAGAAAATGCGTGAAATGTGTGACAGTTGAGGGACGGCAATTTGAACATTTAGCTGTCATTTTTAAAAGTTTTTATTCAGTCGAAGTGGAATAGAAATTTGATAACTCTGTATTTTCTTATCTGTAATATATATTTTAAATAAACGTCATATTTTTACAACTGATATGAGTTTTGTAAAAGTAAGAATTATAGTTTTGTATGTATTTTCATAGCCAGACATGTTAAAATGTAAAAAAGGATCGAATTTATATATAAAACACCCCGTATCTTCTGTGTTTGGAAAAATAACTATAGCATGTGGTATATTGCTGAAAAGCAAAAATAAATCTCCATTTTTTTAGGTCATAACCGGCTACGATTTCTATTTAAAAAATTATAACTTTGGGTCATAACTCCGGAATCTTAAGACCTACTAAAAATCTAATACCGGTATTCAATTTTACGCCAAAGAATTAGTCTAGAGCAGTTTTCACGTTAACTCTAACTTATTTAACAGCTGAGATACAGACATGTCCAAAAGTGTCACAATAACGAGAAACGCCCTGTAACTCAGAAACAAATGAAGATAGCAAATTTCTGATTTGACAGTCGAGTTTGCCATGAAAATCGAGGTCGAGAACGTGGTGTTAGATTTATCATATCTTTAGTAGTTTCTAAGATACCCTGAAATCCCATCGAAAATGCACCAGCCTGTACAGGGAAAATATGGGATTAAATTGAAACAGAAGATAGGAAACGTCATTTAAAGCAAACGGTTTACTGGATGATAAATATGCACTGCGAAATAACATTTTTTGAAGGCATTTTTCCTTATTCGCTGTGTCTGAGAATTTATCTAAAACAATAGTAAACAAAACATTTTTCTGAAAAAAACTTTTTATGAGGCATTTTGGTGAATTACATTACCATACTTATATAAGAAAAAGGTTGGTAAAAGTTGTAGTTATATCTGGGAATGGATAAATTTAATCAACCATATAAAGTTTTTCTGAAGTCAATTCAAGAACCAATAATTTCAAGGTATGTACCAGGCTCGGTCGCTAAGCAGTAACTCGGCATTGAAATATTTGAAAAACTTGTTCCCATATTTATTTAGCCATACCCATATACAGGTCTGGTCGAACTAAACGTGCAGGTGGTAGAAATGTATACGACCAATTGAAGAATGCGAGCGCGGCCAAAGGAAAACGAGCACAGTTGTATTGGGTTTCTGGGCAATAAATCACAGCAGGTGACAAGTAGTTCATAAATTGCCCAGCAGTGCAGTGCAGTAGTGCGGAATTTGGTGTGAATCAGGCAATTTTAATTTATTATAGGCACCTTCTATCAATCATTCATATTACAATTGCGAAAAGGAGAAATAAGAGGGACATTTTGTTTACTAATATTATCACAACATGGCATTTTGGAGACCTTTTGAAACGGAACAAAACGAAATTTACTATCAATATAATAAAATTTGAGGGCATAAATAATTAAAATATGTTGTTGGTCAAATGAACATATAATAGAAATTTTCTACACATTATATACAAATTATTATAATTTTTTACCTTTAGCAGAATTTTTTTTTTAGGGACGCCCATGAAACTCATTAAATTTTATTACCAGACGTATTTTTGCATATTAAACTGACTTCGGAAGGACTATACTTAGATATTTTTTTATTTTGATAAAGTATCACTAAAATTAAAAGTAATCCACGAAACATTCGATCTTTAAAACCTGTATCATCAGTGTTTATACAGGGTGTTTCAGAATGATGTGCAAATATTTTAAGGGGGTGTTTAAAAAATAATTTTAGGGGGGTTCTTCCAATACATTTTTTCGATTTGAGCCTCCTCTGAGAAATTATTTTTTTTATTAAATTTTTAGTTCATATTTGCTTAGTTTTTGTCTATTGATAAAAATAATTTTTGCAAAAAGCATATCAAAAATGACAATTGTTTTTGGTAACTGTTATACTACTTATTTGTACCTAATCGGCAAGGAAAAATAATTAATTTTTTTGCTCGTAAAGGATTAAGTATACGAAAAAATGGGAAGAGTAAAAAAGTTTCTAAATGAAATGTAGTATTAAAAGCTATTTCTATTTCTTGTTGGAATTGGCTAACGTAGAAAAATGTTGTGTGAGAAATAAAACCAAGGGGTGCTAATTTCTTTTATTCAAAGACATAAACCAGGAAAAAAAGACCACCAAATAATAGCATTCAACTAGTTGTTAACGTTTACCAAAATTCAAATTTCTAAGTTTTACCGTTTTCGTGGAAAAAAGGTAAAAGCTAACATTTTTTCGGCCATTTTGACATTTGAATATTTTTTCAGGGGGGGCTCAAATCAAAAAAAATATATTGGAAGTACCCCCCCCTAAAATTACTTTCGAAACACCTCCTTAAAATATTTACACATCATTATGAAACACCCTGTATAAAGAGATCTCATCTACCCTTCACACTTCTGCTAGTTTGCTCGTTGCAATCGATAATCTAAAAACCTAAAGATCTCTTCCAAGTTTTATGTATATAATATCTGAGTTCTGAGTTGCTGTTTTAGAGTTAGATATTAAAAAAAATGTTTATGTAGTTAACACCCTATTTTTTATTAATCGCTTTCGGAATCTTATTCACAGAAAACTTTTCACTGAAAAGATTCACTCTATATTGTTTATTTATTATTTTCTGATTTATTTTGAAGAATTGACTTACTTAACTTATATGTGGATGAAATCAGAAAAAATATGGTTACCACTTTATTTCCATTTTGAAAAGTTCTATTTCGGAAATCAATTGAAAATAATTATTACTATTTTCCTAACATTAACAATTTTGAAGTTACTTAAGTAAGAGAAATCGGCAGGATAACTTAGGAATCTGATAAAAATAGGTTCTTAAAATAGCAATTAATATTCCATAAAATTTTGTCCAATTTTGTTATTTAACTGATTCTATAAATATTTCTAAAAATAAAAAATAAACCACGTGCGGAGATAGAAAAATGGTAATCCTGTATATTTTAGCTTTAATAAGTAAATCAAAACCACTCTTAGATAAATAAGATAGATTCATAAAATATATATGCTAATAAGTGTATACTGTATGACATTTACTACAATGAAAATTAATTAGCCCAATTTAAAGTTTTGGCGAATGCGCCAGTGTCACGAAAAACATTTTGTTGATGCGTATTTTACACTATATATAGAATTTTCATAGATCTAGAGCACATATTTTTCCATAATAGTAGTAACAGGTGCATAATTGAACGTTACGTTCCATAACTTTTGATATTATCCGGAATGGAAAATTATGAATCCAAAATTAAGAATTTGAAAAGTATACCTACATTTCTTAAGTTAATTTATCAGATTAATTAATTAGAAAATAACAATATGATGTTCAAGCAAGATACAATTTTTTACATTAAAAAAAGAGTATAGTTTAAAAATGCACTAAAAAAGAATAATTAAGTACCAGAAGTTTATAAACTGATACGAGGTATATCCACAAAGTAGGAGTACTGAGACTTGATACTCTATGGTTTTTGTTTTCGACAATGTTGGGAACACTGCTTCAAAACCTAGGTGTTGGGAGCAGCAGAACGCGTGCTCATTTATTTCAGTCAGTTGAGAATTGTTGTTGTAGTGGCGTGTTGAAATGAGTGCCGCTATTCCGAATCCTGTCAGTTGCGACGTGAGGAGCGTAATCAGGTTTGTTTTTTCAAAGGGAAAGGCGCCTTTCCAGATTTTCAACAAAATCAGAACTGTTTACGGGAACGTTCATGATGAATAAAGGAGCAGGTGTCCTTCAATCGTGATTGATGTGATGGTGAAAAAGATCGAGGAAATGCTTCGTGGTGACCGTCGATTGACTTTGGACGAGATGAACGCAGTTTCCACATATCTCCAGATTTCTTCTGCATGAATTAATTTCTGAAACACTTGGATATCGAAAACTGTGTGTGAGGTAGGTACCAAAACAGCTCACGGATCAACACAAAGCCGACATCTTCACGGAAATTTTTCAAGCGTTTTAATCTGGAAGGTGAACAATTCCTTGACTGTATTGTCACTGGCGACGAAATTTGGGTGGCCCACACCACCCCTGAAACGGAAAAACAATCAATGCAGTGGCGACATCATCGGAAAATTAATGCCAACTATGTATTGGGACCGTAAAGGGATTTTCCTCATTGACTTTTTACCCCAGGGGGAAATAATTAATGCTGCGCAGTACTGAAACCCTGAAAACACCACGGAGGTCAATGCAGAACAAAAAAAAGGGGAATGTTAAAGAAGTAAGTGTGCTTGTTGCATGACAATGCTCATCCCTACACAGCCAACATCACAAAGCAACTCTTGGATTCATTCGACTGGAACATCATGAACCACCTCGCTCACAGCCCTGACCTGGCGCCTTCTGATTTTCATCTTTTCTCTGAATGTGTTTATGGGTGGAAAAAGATGTTCTACTGACGATGAGGACCACAGTGCCCTGAGGCGACATAGGGCCCGATAGGCATTGAGATCGAAGGCGACTATTTCGAAAAATAGTCTTTGATGTATCTTTCTGAATATGTAAATTTTTCATAAATATACTACCGCTTCGATTTTTAAAAAATTGAGTACTCCTACTTTGTGGATATGCCTCGTATTACGTACCCACAAATACATTTTTTTCTGCAAAGATATAAGTACTTGAAATTCCATAAGTTCTAAATTTACTGCGATTTATATTATCCATCCGCAATTGGACAGATTTCTACGGCATTATTTTGAAAATTTAACTCACTTTCTATTACAAACACAGAGTTAGATAGGTATAAATTGTAGAATTCAATAGAACGATGTTATTAAATTTTACTATTATTAAAGGAATACGTTTTTTTATGGAGTTTTATAGAAATACTTTTTATACATGGTACAATATAATATATATTTTTAACATTTTCTTCCTTGTTGGTGTTTGAAAAAATTGCTAATAAAAAAGTTATGGCTAATTTTCTCGACAGAAGTCCTTAGGACTTCAAAGTTTCCTTTTCGTAAGTACAGTTTATTACTATAAATTACAAATATACTAAATTTGAAAAAAAATTCTTTACTGAAAGAAAATTATAGCAAAACATCAATTAATAAAAAGATTACGTCATTCTAAGTGCACTAAGTATATGAGACTGCTTTCCCGTCCTACTTAAGTAATATTTTTTTAAATCAAAGTCGATGGGTAAACATGTTGCAACCCACTATACCTTTTATTACTTTTTTTGGATCGTATTAACGGAAAACGTATTGCAACGACTATTTTCACACAAATAACTTATGGAGTGACAGTACTTAGCTTCCAACTAATTTGGGCCATGTCGCCTAACCGGGAAAAATATGTTTTGGCAGGTTGCAGAGGATCCATTCAAACGGCATCGGATATTCTAATATACGCGATATAGACACCCAGTAATATACTAAACACGCCAGCCTCGTACAGATACTAACACGCGTAGCACTTGGCTAGTGTTTACGCGGTCCATTTTTAGATTATTTCATTTTGCAAACAAGAGTAGACCCCCCCGACAGGCACAGGTATGACAATGCTTTGAAAATAGTGGTTACATATTAAAATATTAGCCGTTTGTCTTTAGAAAAGTGAAATTGTGTATAACGCCTCTGTCCCCGCGCCACGTGACTGTTTTTTTGTGCCAAATTTATAATAAACAGATACGATCGCTTCTGTCCACTTGAGAAATATGCAAATTTATTTATTTTTAGAGTGCGCTGGGCGACACGCCGCGGCTTTGGTTTTAATTAGTTTTATTTTCGAGCGGGCCACAACAAAAAACAGTCTAGAAACGTATGGAAGAATTTCATTTCTTTTGTTGGTAATACCAAAGCAAACTACCTTTAAAATAACTGCAATACGATGCGATAAAAATCAAACCGTTTTACACCCTTCGCTTGTTTAATACGCTGCAATTTCCTGCACGACCCACTTGATGTACATATTCATGGTTATAATAACCAAGAATTTAAAGGGTACGTTGTATTTTTCTACTCACGCACGTAATTCATTCAGTTTTAAAACTGTCGAACGACCACGCTGAAAAATGAAAAATGGAAAATGGCGACACCATCATATTTCATTTACTTATTACAAACGTCTCAGAAACAACAGAACATACACCAAAAACACATTTACAACCATCACTGATTTATTCGAAAATCCATCCACAGTGGCGTGAAAGTAACGATGGGTGGACCATAAACGATATTTTAAACACTGTTGTTAAGGAGTTATTTCCACGCAAAACGCTCTGGAAGTTTCAGTGCTTACACTGCCCACAGCAAATATTTTTGAGCGATTTCCCTTGGGTAATGTCAACGCGGGTTAATTACTGTCGTGTTTGAAAAAATTGCCACGCCAGATAATTTTCGTCATGAGAGTGATATTTGCTATTTGCTGTTGAGGTTTGTAAATCACAATATGTTTGACGCTATTTAAATCTTGTTTTAAGTTTTAAGGTGTCAGCAAAATTAGTATTAGTTTCTCGTGAACGATATTTAGGAAACTATTTGGAATACGCAAATGCGTATCAGTTCTAAGAAACACTTGTAATATACTTTCTTACCGTATAATATAAACGTGTTACATTGATTAATTCGTTAAGCACAGTAATGGATTTATATATGGACATTTTGCCGTTCCTGAAAAAAAAAAATGTAAATGATTTAATTATTTAATTTGATTATAAACCCTAAATTTTTGTTTTTATCAAATCTGCAAAGTATATCTATGTCTCTGAACAATATTAATTCGGACATTTAATCCTGGAGTGAAACTAACAAAAATAGTAGGTATTGTTGCTTTTATAATATAATATTAGTTGTTTTATAGTTTTTATTTAGTTTTTACCTGCCCAAAATAATTACTATTTACTAACAAGAATTAATTGACTAATTTTTAATCAACTGAATATATTTCCCATTCAAACTTTAAATAAAAATTGTATTCACATGCAGCCTACTGAATAAAAATATGCCGCCCCCTCTACCAAACAAATCTTCGACTTCTGGCCTAATCCTTGCTATTAATATGAGGAATAAGATATTATTATTATTATTCGAAACATTCTGACTTTTGTCTGTAATTATTTATTTGCGCCATCTTTAGCGTTATTTTTTTATATGAGTGAGTATTTTCACATTAAAAAAACAAACATTTTAAACAAATAAGCTTTTGTGTAAAAAAGAATCAGTCGAGGGGTTGTTTAAAAAAATAGTTTTGTCTAACCACAAATATCTCACATATATAAAATATCTCGCACAGACTCTTCACGACAATAATTCTTCACAACGACAATTGTTCAGATTATAATTCTTCACGACGATAATTTTTTACGACGATAATTCTTCATGACGATAATTCTTCACGACGATAATTCCTCGTGATAATTCCTCACAACGATAATTCTTCACGACGATCATTAATAATTCTTCACGCCGACAATTTATAATTCTTCACGACGATAATTGTTCACGATGATAATTCTTCGCGACTATAATTCTTCACAAAGATAATTCTTTAGGCCGATAATAATTAATAATTCTTCATGACGATATCTAATTCTTCACGCCGATAATTGATAATTATTCACGACGATAATAATTGTTTACGATGATAATTCTTCGCGACTATAATTATTCACAATGATAATTCCTCACGAAGATAATTGTTCACGATGATACTTCTTCATGACGATAATTCTTCACGACGATAATGCTTCACGACGATACTGCTTCACGACGATGATTCTTCACGACAATAATTCTTCACAATGATAATTTTTTACGACAATTCTTCATGACAATAATTCTTCACTAAGATAATTCCTCACGACGATAATTCATCACAACGTTAATTAATAATTCTTTACGACGATAATGCTTCACGAGGATAATTCAAATCAGAAATGATCAGAAATATTATACGTCTTTTTTATTTATTTAGGTTTGTTTACAATTTATAGCAAAAATTTCTCTTTCTTGTAGTTGTAAAAAAAGTTTAAGTAAATGACATTGGGATACATTTTATAAATTTAGTTTTGCCTAACAACAAATAGTTCATACTAATAAAGAAGATAATTTACACTAGAAATATCATAGCACACGAAAAGTTAACGGTTCCAAAACCTACTCTCTTTTCATTTTCAAAAGCTCAAATGTGGCAGATTTCCTTGTTTTGTCTTCCACAGAGATATAGGATGTATAATATTTGTTGTGTTATCATTTACTTCGTCGATTAGGATGCGCATTCAACCCTTTTGGGGTAAAGGGTTATTTGTTTAAAATATCTTTTTCTTTTCTGTGGTCAAATCTATGCATTTAAATAAAAAAGTGACTGAAAAATTGCTATACAATAAATACAAATAAATAATTATCGTAATTCTATATTCTTTATTAATTTGTGTGACTGTCAAATTTTATTGCCATTGCCAAAAATTATAAAGTACCTCCTTTGCAAAGCAGTTTTATTATTTTGAGTAAATTTAGATAGGTCGAAAAGCCTTTTGAATTCAGTTTCATAAACGCTTCAGCGTATTAAAAAAGTTGGTAACTTTTAGATTTATTTTAGATATTTTAAAATCATTTAGCATTATTCAAGCATAACAAGAATTTCTTTGTACGCCACTGATATTTTTATATATTAATATATTTTTTACAAAACTCAACCAATTAAAAAATAATAATGTATAGGTATTAGCTACTTTTGTATTTTTAACGGTTTTCCAAAATAGTATTTAGGTAAATATTAATAGGATAGCATGACTAAAAACAATTTTTAAATCAATAAAGTAAATAATTATTGAATTAACAAAATATGAACATTTAGAGGTAAAGAGAAATACAGTAGAAATTACGTACTAGAAAAAAGTTATACTGTCTGCAACCTTCAAAATGACAATTATGTCTAGAGTTGAAACGACTACATATTTTCGGGTTCTCATAAACTGTTTTTAAAAGGTATAGAAGTGACAAACCGTTCCTTTTAGAATTATTGTCTACAAATCATTTCTAAAAATTATTTCCGTACAATCTTTCCCTCATTGGAAAAAGTGCCATTAACGGTTTCGTGTGACCAACACATGCAATTTGTACATAAATTATTCATAGTTGGGTAATGGTATTTATCTTGAACACTCCAGGCAATTAATATTTCATTACCTACCCACGCAGCGTAGTAGCCTTATTCTTATATGTATATTACTACTGATAACCTTGCAATGATAATTAGTTTTTCAAAAAATGTTGCCTTATTGCTTGCAGACAGAATATTTTTTATTTAAATCCATGTTTTAAAATAAGATATATACCTACCTAATACATTTTTATAGTTACACCGCCTCATTTTCTATACAGGGTGTCAATAAATATGTTCGTTTTTTCTGAAATACCAAAAAAGTGACAGAAATGAAATTAACTAGACACCTTTTGCGATCGAGAAGGTACTCAGTAAACAATTGTTTACTGAGCTGTAAAGGTTAGAAAAAGTCACCTCTAAGACTTGTTTCATACGTATTTTTTTGTTATTACTACCTTACCATTTAAAAAATTATTTCGGATAGCCTGATTCATTCTAAACAAAAAATGTCTCTTGCAATTGTTTCATAAAATTAACGATTTACGAGCAAAAAAATTATTTAATGCCTTCTCGATAGCAGATAATGAATAATTATTTTAATTTCCGTCACTTTTCGTATTTCAGAAAAAAATTATAATTGGCACCCTCTTTAAGCGGTTGTATCTTCACAGGTGATGTCCAAATGAGAATTTTTTACATGAAAGACCCACCTTATTTTTCCACAGGGAACCATCCGCTGAATTTTTTCGAACTTATTTACTTACACCCTATATAATCTATTATTCCGGTTTCAAATCTTTCCCGTCATAGATAAAAATCTAACTGGCGCCGCCAGTAAATATTCTCGACTTGGCAAATACATTTTTCTCTTTACCCTACTAGGTTCTACTGAAATTACAAAATGTTAATATTTTGTATAAATTTTGTAACAGCAATATCATGTAGGTAATACATTATAGTTCAAAAACTGGTTTCCCTACATAATAAATTTATTAGTCAAATAAATTTATACGGGTT
This sequence comes from Anoplophora glabripennis, assembly GCF_000390285.2. Lineage (NCBI taxonomy): Eukaryota > Metazoa > Arthropoda > Insecta > Coleoptera > Cerambycidae > Anoplophora > Anoplophora glabripennis. The sequence continues at coordinate 220,875 of NW_019416354.1, forward strand.
TTATAAAAACATGTGATTAATAACGTAGATTTAAGAGACAATTAAAGGACCCCGCAGGTTCCTTATGGAAAATGGCTTTCAGTAGATAGTTTTGAAACTTTGGATTTGAATAGTTCTCGAAGCGTAGATAAAAAGTTATCATAGGCACTAAGCTGAGAAAATTATATTTTCCGAGATATAATTAGGATATAGGAGTTCTATAACTCACCGCGAGGTATAAATTAAAGAAGCCTCTTAGCTTGTAAGGTCAAATGAAAAGAAGCCATGCAATCTGTCCCAAACACATGTTCCTTCCTTACGTTATTGGAGCCACTCAATCCGATTCTGCCATCCATTCAGCTGTGCGGATGAGTTTCAAGGTCACATCAAGATCAAATGAAGGTCATTGTAAGATCATTGTAAATGTAATCTGTCTCAAACATATGCAATCATATTATAATATTAAGTAATGTTTTATTACAGCTTTAAGATATTTTTTATTATATTGTATTGCGCAAAAGTATACAGTGAGAAGTCTTAAGAGGATAACAGGTTGTAAGATTTCCATGGCCAACCTGATTCTGGAGCTTACTAATCAATTGGGTAGGTTAAAAAATCGATAAGCAAAAACTTTTTTAACTAAAGTACATTCTTTATTAACGTTGTACTACACACCTATCAAACATCGTTGATGAATACATATGTTTTTGACTTTAGTATACATCGTAACGAATACATATTGAATCATTTTCAAATAAGAAATAATATTGTCTGAAATAAAAGGTATAACATAAATTATAATTAAGTAATTCAATTATCAATTAATTATTTGCATTCATTCTAGTATTTAATAGTGAATCATCTGGGTACTTAACATGTGGTTGATGGCGGGCATAGCCTAGAAACCAAAAAACACTGGCCATATGAGCACAAGTTCCTACTACTCTCGCCCCTGAGTAACACGTGCAATAATATGCTAGGATTGGACCATTATCTGGATCACCACCATAATTATATGTCTTCATCCACGTTGACATAACTAATGAATATTTGATGTCTTGCAGCATTTTGGAATCTTGAGAAAATTCGTACACCTATGTTCATCCAATTGAAATTCATCATCATTTTCCCTAAGCACCTTCTGTATACTGTATACCCTGTATAGCATCTGTATATCCGAATGGATGGCTGATTCGGATTCAGTAACCCCGACAATCTAAGAAATATGTATTTTGGACAGATTGCACGGCTTCTCTTCATTTGACCTTACAATGAGTCTTCTTCAATTTATACCTCGCGGTACTATAACTCCTACATTTCGGCGACTATATTTCGAAAAATGACAACTTTTTATCTAAGTTTCGAGAACTATTAAAATCCAAATTTTGAGAACTATCGGCTGGAAGCCATTTTCCATAAGGAACCTGGGGGGTCATTTGTTAAAAGAACGACGCCTAAAAGTCTTATTATTGTTTTTAAATTTCGAAGGTTTTATTAAACAGTTTAAGGATGTAATTTTAGATTTTAGAAAATTGATTAAAGTTTTATATGCAAGCTTGTTCGAATATGTAAGCGGCGTTCAAGAACTTTGCCAATTACTGTTCTTAGAATAATCTTCGTGAAAAGCAAAATTTATATTGATTCCAGTACTTCTGTTACTTACTGCTGTTGTTGTTACTTGTAATTTGTAATTATAACGGTATTAAAGATAATAAGAATGAATTTTAGTTGACATAGTCACAAGAATTATGTATGAATTGTTTTTAACAAACTTCTTTTTGACTACTTTGAAGTCTCATAACGAGAGGTAGATAAACACGTCACATGTAAAACATTACAATCAGCCCTATGCTGTAAAAACATTGAAATTAATATCAACNAGCATAGTAAACCTCCATTTTTATTGAAATGTCTGTCTAAATGTCATTTTTTCTTATAATTTCAACCTTGATATGAAGTCAATGTTCATACAGCATAGGGCTGATTGTCCTTATATGTTTCGAAAGCTCTTGGAATTTCAAAACAATGCGTTTGTTTTCATAAAATTCTCAAATGCCATAATTGCTAATATGTCAAATTAATAATTTATACAGTGAGTAACAAAATATTAGATCAAGCTCTAATATCGTATTCTACGTCACTTATTATCAAAAAAACTTTCATATAAACACTTGTCCAAAAACGCTTTGATCTAGAAAAAATGCGTACCACCTTAAATTACAAGAAAATATATACAGGATCTTATTTTCGGGGGTGTACTTAATAATATACTAAATTGAACTCATTATTATTCTAGAACAGTAAATACACAAATACTTCATGAAAATTCACACAATTGTTCCTAAACTTGTTGGAAATTTGAGATAATCTACAATTTGTTGGTATTAATTTTACAATTAATTGTAAAAATAATCATAATGTAAACTTAGAATTTTCTCACAGTTTTGACCTATTTTTAGTTTAGGAACAATTTTCACTGATTCTTCGAATTCCGCCGCCGCACACTGGGATTTTTGAAGGTTTTTTTTTCAAAATTCCAGAAGATTTCAGCCGATCTTCATACATTTTTTTATAAAATACTCGTAAAGACTTGTACTTTCATGCACAAGTGCTATAAATTTGATTTCGGTTATATCGATTGGGTTTTGAGAGGTTAGGTTGCCAAATTTAATTATTTTTTGGATTTTCAGATAATAAATCGTTCAATATTAAGGGTGAGAGAGCAGTAGGGGTCATTTTTTGAGGGGAAGATATACCTACTGAAGATCTGAGATGGTATACGTTTGATTTGGTCATATTGATTGAGTTTACATTACTTTTCTTACCTTTACATTACTTTCTCTTACCCGTAATATTCAACGTTTACTTTCTGGAATAACGGATATGACCCAAATCAAACAAACATATACCATTTCAGATCTTCAGTAGGTATATCTTCACAACACAAAATTACCCCTACTGCTCTCTCACCCTTAATATTCCCGTTTTATTATCTGAAAATACAAAAAAATTGACATTTGGCAACCTAACCTCTCAAAACTCATTGGATATTACCCAAATCAAATTTATAGTACTTGGACATGAAAGTACAAGAATTTACAACTATTTAAAAAAAAATGTATGAAGATCGGCTGAAATCTGGCCATCTTCTGGAATTTTGAAAAAAAACCTTCAAAAATCCCAGTGTGTGCCGCAGCTATCCACGAAGCTCAAAATAGCTTCAAACAGATAGAGCCAAACCTGATGTTTCGAAATTTCTAGGAAGCGAGTCCAAAATTCACAGAAACCATTATGTAATACAGTGACTCTGTAACCACCAAACACACCATCTAACGGTACGAGCTAAAACGAAAATCCGAGTCACGTCTGACAATGGATCAAAATCACTTCAGGAAATAAAGAAAACTCTTCGTTCCAAGAGCTCCCAAATTTCGAAAATACACAATGAATATCTGATAGAACGATTGATCGTGGACCCTTATTATCCGCAGCTCATTGACCAAAACCTCTTTTATATTCATTACAAATTATATCTGTTATGGGATGTGGCTGGAAAGTTCGATTTATGTAAGGTAGCTTGATCTTGTGTCACAACTCGAATTCATGGCATTCTTGGAAAAATTCGAAACGGTTTTCAATAGTCGCTTTGCCAACAGCATAGATCTTTTTGGATGTCGTCTGCTTTATTTCGCTATGTTTGAAACGATTTTCGTCTCCGTAAACAGTTTCGGCGATTAGATTCGAAACATGGGTGAAAATTTGGATATTCGGCGGACACTGTGACGTTGCCTGTGGCGACAGCTGTTAAGTATTCTACAGATGGTTTCTGGTGTTTGATTCGAGACATATATTGTTTCCAAAGTTACTAATCTATATATTACTATATTAATCATTACTAATGTCCTTCCAGTTTAATGTGACCACTCTCTTCTGTGCATAAAATATGTGATTACGTAGATCAATTTTTAGATTGTCAAACTATTCCGACAGAGTATCTTGCAGAAAATCTAAATAACTGTTGCCATCGAGAAGATTTGGTAATCTAGTAGGAACAAGCACAAAGTTACTGTTAAAACCAATTTACACATTTATACTTAATTCACGCCAACATAATACGACATAATCATGATGGTTATGGAGGTTTATTATTCCACGTTTTATAAAAAAAGATTCGTCCGTGAAAAGAATTGAAGATGAGCAGCAGTATCAAGAGGTAGAAGTTGTTGAACTAGATGAACATGAAAAGGATGATTTAACTGTTCGGAGATTACTCTGTTCACTGTATTTTTGGAAACTATAGTCTGCCTCTATCTGACACTGTATTAATTCACCATTTATAGAATTTCTTCTCTATAATGGGTGTCCCAGCTTGACTAAGACGTCCATCATTACCTTTGTTAATTTTAGGCTCGGTACTTTGAGTTTCGGTTGTCTTGATTAAGTAATCATATGATTAGATTGTACAATACTGATATACTTTATAATTAAACTGACCAGTTTCTCGAAGCCGTCTTTCAATATTTCTGAGAGTTTAATGATTTGAGATTGGATTATTCGGATATCTTTCAAGATACACCATACACCTGTACACTTCTAGAGCATTTTCTTTCACAGGACTAATAATATGTCGGTTGTCCGTCAAAACTGTATCTATTGTTCACATTAAACGAAACTGATTGAGTAATGACAATTCGTAAAAATAATGACACCTAATGGTGGCCTAATATGGTTTTTATCAAACAAAAGTGAAATAAATTTTTTTACTCTACATATATCTTTTCCAATAATTATGATATTGAGCAGTTTTTATAAGAGAATCGTTTATTACCGAAAACATTATTTCGTTTCTGTTATCAAATAAATAAATTTTGAAATTACGTAATTTCAAGTTTGAATTAAAGATGCATTAGTGCAATAACCTAATTAAAAAAATAATTAACTTAAAACTGTTGCAAACACAAAAATTTTGCAAGAGGGAAATTTTTTTAATAAACCCTTCATCTTTAAGACACAAAAATAGAAGCTATAGAGCCGCTAAAATTATGAGCAGATAGTTCAAGGAGGGGGCGTTTTCACCGTTCTGTTAATATAATTAAGTATTTCTTTTAATTTGTCTTAAATTGAAATTCATATGGAACTTTTGACCTACGAAGTTTCAATAAAATGTTACAAAGCGTTTTAAAAAATTTGTTGTTTTATAATCAATTTTAATGCCCTCTAGTGGGCAATGAAGCAATGAAGCAACTTAGGATAGAGGTAAATTAAATCTGCTTATTTTGATCTCTGGAAACTGTGGTAGCTCCATGTGTACATAATTTTGAGACACACTGTATATAGAGGGTGCCCCAATAGTAACGCAGGATTTGAATGTTGCGTCATTTTCATTCCGAAAAGTTGGCAACATTGTGTAGGGTCACATGTTGTAACAAACACGTTGCGGTTAGACAAAATGGAGCGATATGCGACGGAGATGGAGATTTTGAAAACAAGTGCGGAGAGTGCGTAGCTGAGAATGTGAGCAAATTACGTGAAATTTTTGGTATAAGGAACATGAAGGCATGAAACAACTGTGACAAGATTAGTTGCCAAATTTGACCAAACAAGTTCCGTTGCAGACAGGCAAAAAACTGGCCTACCTCGTACTGGCCGTTCAGCCGAAAATATTGCTACGGTGAGTAATAGGTATGGGGCAAATTCCCGGATTTTAACAAAAGATATTTATCCTTCAAGACAGTTTAATTGCAATGTACGACGGCGTACTGAGGTTATGGAAATTTCCACCACACTATCACTGACCGTAGTAATATTTTCGACTGAACGGCTAGTACAAGGTCGGCTTGTTTTTTTATTGTCGGCAATCGAACCTCTATGGTCAAATTTGGCAACTAATCTTTTCACAGTTGTTTAATTCGAGGCTTTCCTTCTACCGAAATTCCACGTAATTTGCGCACAGTCTCGGCTACACACTCTCCGTACTCATTCGTCGTGCAACCTATTTTGTCTAACTACAACGTGTTTACTACAACATGTGGTCCTCCACAATGCTGCCAAATCTTTGGAATGAAAATGGCGCACAATTCGAATCCTGGGTTACTTTTGGGACACCCTTTACATTTATAATAAGAATCAGATTGTGAATCGGCTTAATACATCGTAACAATAAAAAAAAATAGAAAAGAACGCATGTACTTGCGGATGAGGTGAAAGGCCAGCGAAGTCAACAATTTCGAAACACGGAGGTGGCGATAATTCTATTTAATTTTAGGAATGTGGTTATATTAAATATTTTGCTTCTGAAAACAATTTTATGTCGCTGGCAGGATGAGGCCCATGAGGCGCCGGTTGGCTATCCCTGCTATAAGTCATCTCATAAATATTTGATAACCCAAATATTTCATTATTTGCCATCATACAATACCGTCAATAACCGAACATCGTCTTTCTTCGAGAGCTCCTCTGCTCCGCTGCGACCCAATGAGAAACACCACCTGGTACGCGAAAACAAGAAGGCGGAGAACGCGGCGCGCCGGCACCCCGCCAAATAAAACCCATCGTATTATTCCCATTTTGGAAGTACCTGACAGGATTGTTTTTCAGAGCCGCGCTGCGGGCCTATGACGGGGGCGGGCGGGGAGCCTCTGCCGATGCAGTCGTCTATCTCTCCCGCAATGACGGAGTCCGACCTGCCCCAGCCTCTGGTCACGAGGAGTCCCTCCGTGTCCCTCATGAAGTGGCCCAATACGCCGTCCCCGACGAAGACCTCCACCCCCACGAGACAGGTAGTTTTTTTTTATTATTTTCTAGTGTCAGTACGCAAGCTTCAATTCATATTTTTGCTGTCCATCCGTATTATGTTCAATTTGTTTCTAAATAATTTAAATGGAATTTTTATTTTGAGATGTTCTTTTATATTTTTCAATTGGAAACTATGTAAGCTTTACTTTTTTTGCAAGTTTTCTGCTATACTGCTCAATTCTAATTTTTCATCATTCGAATGAGTATCTTTCTATTTTCATTCATTACTTGAATGGTAGTTTTAGTAAAGTGTTCTTTTAATTCTTTTAATTGAAAGCTATGCAAGCTTCATTTTAAATTTTTACCATTTATTTACTACACCATTATGTTTTTTCATTTGTTTGCCATTTTAGTACTTAAGATGTTCTTCTACATATTTTTAAGTAACTTAAAATATGCAAGTTTAATTTTTTTTCATTATTTTTTGCTATGCTTTTCATTATTTGAATCGCATTTTTAAAGAGATATTTTTTTCTATATTTGAATTTGAATTCTTTTCAAATTTTTACTTTTCGATTCATATTTAGGAGTACCTACCTACCACTTTGTTGTTTTTTCCGTTAATATTAGGCATTTTTAAAAACGCGTCCTTTTACATTTTTGAATTGGAAATGGAAAAAAAAACAAACTTCTCTTTGATTTTGCCATTTGATCCGTTTTTAGTGCACTGTTATGTGTTTTATTAATTAAATGACATTTTCGATAAAGTGTTCTAATACATTTTTACATTGGAAAGCATGTAAGCTTCTTTTTTCACATTGTTGTTGCTCAGGTCATGTTTACTGTTAAATTATGTTTTTCGTTACTTAATTGCATTTTTACTAATTGTTCATTTACATTTTTGTATGTATATCGTTTTACATTTTTATATTTTTTCTGTTAGATCAATAATAATTATGCTCACTTGTGGTTGTTTATTACTTACTTGAGTGCTGTTGTTAGTGAGGTATGGTTTTATATCTTTTAAATTAATTTAAATGTATAATATTAATTTTTCATATTTTTACTATTAGATCCATGTCTATGTTCGTTTGTGATTTTTCATAACTTACATATCATTATTATTAAGATGTTCTTTTACGTTTTTTAATTAGATCAGATATATGTTATCATACTTTTTGACATTTTTGCTATTAGATATTTTCTATCCATTTACATTTAGTCCCTACTTGAATGGCATTTTTAGCAAGGTGTTCTTTTGTATTTTTTAATGGAAATGTTTGTATTCTCACTGTTTTACAATTTTAATGTTTGCTTCAGAATTACTGCACTGTTATGCTCTGTCAGTAATTCAGTGGCATTTAGATGTTCTTTTACGTATATTTGCTTAGTAGGTATATTTTTACATTTTCCTTGCTTAGTAATGTTTCTTTCATCAGTTGAAAAGCATCTTTAGTAAGGTATATTAATACATGTTTGTGAATAAATTTACTACTTAGTTATGTTTTGTCATTTTTTGAATGGCATCTTTAGTAAGGTGTTCTTTTATATTTTTGAACTGGAATAGTAATACTGCTCAGTTACGTCTTATAGATATTTGTGGTAAGTTTGCAGTGGATTTTGCTATTAGATCCATATTTGTTGTTCAGTTATGTTTTTATATTATTTATTTTTTGTCTCTTGTTCAATGGAATGGAAAATGTACTTTATGTTTTTTCTATTAGATCCATATTGTCCATATACTGTATAGTTAGGTTTTTTATTTTTTGGGTGTTCTAATGTTCTAATACATATTTGGATACTATGTAAACTTCACACTGTTGTTCTTCGATCCGTATCTATTGCTAAGTTGGAAAGCATTTTAGTAAAGTATTATTTTACATTTTTAAATCTTGAATTTTTCATATTTTTGCACAATTTTATTGTTCAGTTTAGTTGTATTTATTTAAACATTTTTCGAATCTTTTTCAGTAAGTTCTTTGTTATATTTTTTATCTGAAAAGTAGGTATGTAAACTTTACTTTATTACATTTTGCTGTTTACTTCATAGGGTCGGAAAGTCCCCATGGTTCATCGGCCGTTACGTGAGAACGATAAAGAAAGTCATAGAAATCCTTGCGATAGAGAAAAATGGCTATAATGAAGGCGTCTAATAGTCACCGCCCATTTCGCCCTTCCACAAATAAGATCCACTTCTTATTTGTGGAAGGACGAAATGGGCGGTGACTATTATACGCCTTCATTATAGCCATCTTTCTCTATCGCACGGATTTCTATGACTTACTTTATCGCTCT
>NW_019416354.1:230424-236041 GCF_000390285.2 Anoplophora glabripennis
TCTTAATAGTCCAAGAATCTCATGAACGCTGCGTATTATCGAAAAATACCAAGAGACCTTTTAGAGTACTTTTGTATGGTAGTATTTAAATTTACTTTACATTCTTCGAAAAACTCAATGGCGTACTTTTTTTTGAAAAAGGTGCCACGCATCCCTACCTTTGCACGCCACTGGCTAATCCGATAGGACTAATATTCTGTTAATTATGAGAACCCCCAATACGCAAAATGTGTACCAAGTTTGAATCAAATCTACTCGTGGATAGCCGAGATATGTCAAAAAGTGTTTATTTTTTTTTAACTTCAACGCCCTGTATCTCCAAAACAAAGGCTTTCATAAAAAAAATTATAGAGCAAACTACACTTAATTTTGGATAGGGAATACATTCCTGCATTTTCCAAATTTAAAGTGAAAACACCCTGTATATCTATAATATTATATTCTATTATATTTTGTCTGTAAGTTTTACTTTTTTATATTTTTGCTATTAGATCCATATGTACTCTGCTATGTTTTTAGATTATTTCAGCGGCATTTCAAATTAACTTTTTTAATATTATACATACTTGAATTTGATTTCACCTTTTAACATTTTTGCTATTAAAAGTATATTTGGTAGTAAGCTTTAATTTTAAATTTTTGTATGACATTTTTAGTAAGGTGTTCTTTTAATTTATTTTTATTGAAAGGGGGCAAGCTTGGCTTGATATTTATCACTCAGTCATATATTATTTTTATTATTTGAATGACGCTCTTAGTGAGGAGCATAATTTTCGTTATATAACTCCTATTTTTTTACTTATTAGCCTTGATTGTTGTTCCCCTAGAATAGCAAAATAAAACAAGGAATTTAATGAGTCACCTTTACACTAACATGAATGAAACATTTATAAAAATACGTATATTCTTAAAATAAATTAATAAGCATATACCTTCTTGTAACAGTAATTCATGCTACAATGTCGTGAAGCATGCGATGTTATAACAGCAATTCGTGCCACAACCTGAATGATTCTTTAAAAATTTCCCAAGCAAATACGAACTTCATTTCATATTTACTTAGAGTCCGACACTGAAGAGTTTCAAAAGTCAATTGATATAATTATATTTAGGTACAGATTTTTTTAGAATAATGTTGCTCCAAGTTCTATGATAGCATTTTTTGGACATACTTTCCAGAAGAAAATTTTATACAATAATATTAATAATAATGGTCGTAATCCTTACAATTGACTACTAATGATAAAAATGTATTATAATAATCGTCTTTATTTTTCAAAAATATAAAGGGTGTCCCAAAAGTGACGTAGCCCACAATGGAGCTGATTTTAACAAAAGATTTGTATCCGCATCCATTCAACATTCAGCTAACCCTGAAATTGAAACCAGACGACCATTTAATGCGCCCGACATTCCTTGATTGGATATTGGAGAATCACCAAGTGGACGGTGATTTTGCTAAGAAAATCATATTTACCGACGAGGTGCATTTCCATCTTAGTGGGTATGTGAACAAGCAAAAGTGTGGGATTTGAGGCAGAGACAATCATCGGGTCATCAAAGAAAAAACTTTTTTTCCTGATAAAATACTTTGTCAGCAAATTAGCCTATTATTGTACTCATCATTTAAAGTATTCCTGTGTAGTTATTCCCGAGTTATCAAGGAAATGTCACCAACAGTAACTTTTCGGCCTCTGCCGACTGGACTAAAACCGTTTATGAGTGATGTGTAATTTGCCCTTTACGGATATGGCCGTTGCAGCAGATACTGTCTACATTTTGTTGATGTACCATATGTATAGCTTTGACGAATATTTAACAAGTGAAGTGAAAACATGTTTGGTTTCGAATGTGTCGATATGCACCATCCACATGATACGGCATTTATTTATGTCTGAGAAATGTTTGGCAAGTCAGATTAAATCAGAAAGAGAAAATGGTTCAAAACTATGATTTTTTTATTTCTTGCTTCTATAGAAAAAAAATCTTAATAAGTATTATTGTTTATGTTATAGTTCCAAGATTTATGACATCGTTAATCAAAACAGCCTATGTATAACCAACAAAAAACTTTCACAACAAATGATGTAATTCTCATGATAAGTGATAAGTGTTTGTTTGATCAAAATTTGTTATTTATGGCAGATACGTAATAATTATTGTTCTTTATTATGATCCCGTATATCCAGAATAAATATTCTGGAAATTTTTTGGTGTATTTCGAAGAAAACGTAACTACGAATAAAACCATGTAGATGTAGAAGTTAACAATATGTCAATATTTACCCATCGTGACAATCCCAATATGATAATGTTGACCCATAAGAGTAATTTAGCCCAACCTAGTACAATACCTAGTTTTTTTTTATTATTATCTTGTTATTTTTATCTACATTTTTCTCTGTGCCTTATCTAATTTATCTTAATGTACTAGAGGGAATGTATTAAACCATTTATTAAGCTGTCTGACTCTTTTAATTTTCGAAGATATGACGAACGTTTTAGTAAAGGATAATGCCGAGCAAAACATAGAGGATCCAAAACTAAGAACTAAGAAAGGTATTATATTTACATTTGCAATTCTGTCATGTTTTATTATGTTGTTAAGTTAATGGTGCCAATGGTAGCGGGTAGTCGCTTAAGTGTAGGCTGAGTTTATTCGCAATAAAATACCAATATCTCTCACTTTGTTGACGAATCGTGAGCTGAAATTGTTTATGCCTATCGGAATCATAGAAACGAAGAAACGATTGAGTATTTGTCTTCAAAGTTGCAAGAAAAATGCACTGATCTTATTATTGTCATACTCCGTCCTTTCTGTTGGTCCTTCTTTCAGTAGGTCCTGCAACAACACGCCAGACTACTCGTGGATTGACCGTTCATTGGAGTCTCTCGCTGATAGGCATCTTTCCATTGCGATTACCTCTAGGTCAATCTTGGATTGGAATGAAGACCTGATGTTGATGTTCTATAAATTAGGACACGTTCTTTTTGTTGCCTACAATACCTTGTATAGTACACCCTCCCAATGGCACTTTGCACAGAAGCTTTGAGGCCTTTTCTCACTGTTTTGTTCATATTTTGTGCTTTGTCACTTTTCATGTTCTTTCATGTTTTTGGGTTGTTTACGGTTAAAGAGCACCATAGTTGATCCTGTGCAATTTAGATACTATATTGATCGGAACTCGGAACAATTTATAACAATTTTATTATTGATTATAAAAAGTTTATTTGTAACATTTGATTAATAATGTATGTTTTTTGAATAAACAGTTAAACGCATACAATACAATGCTAGTGAATAGTTGGGGTCGTATTCCTTTTGGTTTGGAACTTGGTCATGGTTATTTATTCGGGGAAACCCAAGTCCTCTTTGGATTATTCGGGATGTTTAGCGTCATCTCGCCCTGATATGGGATCCAGCTGAAATCTTAAATTTATGTAAAGCAGCTCAAATTTCGTGCCGTTTCTCGGAAAAATTCGAAACTTAGTCGTTTCTTTGGGCGTCCCACAACGGTTTTCGGTGGTCGCTCTGTCAACGATACCGGGTTCTCTAAATATTATCTATTCTGGCTGCGTGCATTTGAAGCGGTTTGTGGCTGGTGTCAATATTTCGATTATTATTAACCGATGCCATCTGGATGCCTGTAGCGACCTAGTTAATGCCTTATTGGTATTAGATTCGAAACATGGTCAATTTTCGAATTAAATGCTAGACAATAATAAATATTAGTGGAAAAGGAATGAAAATTTTCACAAACTACGTAATCTATTGTAGTAAATCGAAATTAATTTATATTTTTTTGCAAAAAAATAGAACAAAAAGTTATGAAATGGTTACAACTCTGTACTTATGTGCAAAGTTTTTTTTTCGAGATTTTCACAGTTTTTATCGCCCCATATTATTATATTTTTGTACGCACATTAACATCCAATAATATTTAGCAGATTTTTTTTCAGGTTTAGAGGTAATTTAAGGTACAACTTCTCTACTAAGTATGATTATTCCCACATAATGGAATAATTACGTCGGCAATTTTGAAACAAACAGAGAAGTTGTACCTCAAATTGCCATTGCGTTTATTTTTTATTATGTTTATTATTTTTTAGGTTAGCTTTAATTATGGAAACGATGGGAATAACGGAGAGACAGCACGGACGTTATCTGGACTAGACAGGGACTGCTTCATTATTCCAGTTCACAGTTTAGATAGATTTCTTCCTGCAGGAGTGCCTATGCCAGTAGGTATATAAAATATATTTCCAAAATCACTTTTGGATAACTATTACTATTAAAAATTTACATTTCTTTAATTACTATTATTATATTAACTTCACTGATCACTTCAAAGTCAGGAATATTGAGCGAAGAATAAAAACAAATATTTTAGTTTTGCGAAAAATGCCAAGACAGAACCATTTTTATTTAATATATTCTTATTTTTCATTGAATATTTCCGCTTTCTACTCAAAGACCAGGCTTTTACAATTTATTACTGAATTCATATAAAAAAAATAAAAAAATGTCTAAAAATTTTTTTGGGACACCCAGTATATAAACCTTTTTTTAATTTCGTTCAAATTAAATTGATAATCCAAATGAGCATTTATTTCAAATAGATTTTTGAACAATTTAATTTGTTGTTGACCTAAAAAAATAATGCCAAATCATGTGATCTGTCAAATTTGACGTTTTGTTCTTAAAAAATTCGGAAATCATCAAAAGTTTTTTTTATTTTACTCGTCACATTTTTTTTTATTTTTTACATTCATTTTCAAACTAACAAGACATTTTTAATTTAACGAAATAGTATATTATGTTACTAGGAGTAGAAGGCGATCATTATGTGTTGAGCCCAAAAGTTTGCTCGCCGAGGCGTTAGCCGAGGCTGAGCAAATTGGGCAAAACACATAATGAGCCTTCCACTCCGAGTGACATATACTATTTTTTCTTCAAGCGTGAATATAAAAAATTACTAATTTTGAAAATTTATAGCGGATAACGCGATGTTCAATCTCAGCACAAAATAAAATCAGTAGGTAGGTAATACTATTTATTTTATACATTTTATACATTTTATTGATTAATTAAACATGACAGTTTTAACCACTTTATTCATGAATAAAAAAACAAATGTAACAATTATTTTTCTTTAATTTGAATTAAACGAATAAACATCTAAATTACCTACATGTCTATCATCAAACTTTATTTATTAACATGAATATTAAATGTGCAATTTTGTATGGTACAGTTGTTGATATTTAAAGCGCTGCTGGCTGTCTTTTTTTCAAAGTTTACAGTTCTGTCGTTGAATACGTTACTTGTAATAAGGTTCTCAGTTTCAGTGTTAACAATTGTACCATTATTAACAGAAAAGTCTTCGATTAAATTATTTTCAGGATCAATATTTACAGTTTCGCTTGATGTACTTGGTTCATTATACTCTAATGGGTTTAATATTTTCATCGCTATCTGTTTCTTATTGTTTACAGAATCTTCAATGTATCCTTCAGCGACGCTGGTAGATTTCCATCCACCATGTCGCTTTAGGGTTGTAATGTCTCCACCATTATCAACTAAGATAGTTGCCGAGGTTCTTCTAAGGCAATGCCC
>NW_019416354.1:236654-322837 GCF_000390285.2 Anoplophora glabripennis
TTTCCATAAGACTTGTAGTTTTTCTGGAAATCAAGGGAAACCGTTTTTTACCCTTAAAAACTCAACCCCTACCCCTTCCCGACCTCAGATCGCCCGTAAATTATTTTTCCTTTCATTTCTGTTATATTCTCTTTCTTTTCCAATGGGTTTCATCCCGCTATAATTTTTTTTGGTTTCAAAAATTATCGACCCTGGTCTAAAATCAGTTTTCGTGGCAAGATGTTAGGTTACCTAAATAAATACATAAAAAAATTCTTAAGATGGGGAAATATTTTTATCCAGTAGTTTCAACAATTTATCCCAAAATCCATTTTATTAAACTCCTCATATTTTTATTTTAATTTGTTAATTATTAATAATAGACAAATATTCTGTCAAATTAAGTAAAAACGAAATACTATAAAACAGCCATGTCATATTTTTCAATATATTTTAAAATAAAAATATTCCTCTATTTAATCAGTTACAAGTGAGTTAACAGCAAACTAAAAAAAAAACTAAGAAGTTATTAAACTTAGCTAATTTAAGACGAAGATAAATTACGACAACGATTTTTCACAATTTTTTGATTTACTTTGGTTAAAATATAGAGAAATTGTCCCTTATTTGCTGTGAACAATGAAATCCTTTCAGGCTTATTTAATTATTTAAACCCTTCGAAGACGTCGTTAGCTAAAGCAAATCGACTTTAAAACTTTACGTAGGTATTAAATAATTTATTAGGCTTCAGCATTCAGCAAGTCCTTTACAGAATATGCATATAAATAATTCTATAAATGAAACGATTAAAGATTCTTGTTAATAAAGACTTGTTCTGTTGCAGAAACCGCCTCCCCCTGGAATTTCTTTAGAAAAAAAGGCTGGGAATCTACACGTTATGGAGGTAAGTCCATGTTTCAAATTGTTTCTACGAACGCTAATAGGAAAAGGTAATAATAATGGTAATTAGTAAATGAAATTTAGATCCGGTAGCGATGCATATGTGTATAAATTTATTGTAAATGTTATCGTCAATATATGAGAAGTGCAGAAATACTGACCGACTTTCTGACTTATAGAGTGTTTCGGAAAAACATAAATGTCTTCAGGAAGTTATTAAAACTAAATCCTTCACTATGCTAATATGCTAATACGCTTCAAATGCTAATATAAAATTTATTCTTGCTGTCTTATCTGTGCAAGCGTAAAGAATTTGATAACAAATGAATTGAAATCACTTTTTAGGTACCTGATCCGAAACTATGTGTCTTATGTCATTTAATGAGTCCGCTGGAACCGATCGACCCAATTTTAGAATCACCCTTAGTACAGCCCTTATTTAAACAAAGGGTGACAGCTGGGGAGTTGGTAAATGAAGTGGCGCAAGCCAAGACGGCTGTAACGGGAATGCTTCTATCCAATATGGAACGGCACGGTAAGTAAGCAGTGTTTCAGGAAAAAAAATCGGTATAGGAACAATTTGGTAAAATGAGGCTTCACCAATGAGAGGCCTCCAACTAAATTTCAGTCAGTAGTAGAGGCTTAAATTGTTCTAAAATGAAGAATAGGGACTATTCCAAATAGTAGGTTTATCTAATTATTTCCATAATATGGCAACTGCAACCGATGACAATATAAAATTTCGTAAATCATAATCGATGTTTGAACCTGCTTCGGAAAGACACTCCACCAAGTCCTCAAGTGAATCTTTAGTAGGTACGGTGTCTGACACATGGCCTCTTTGGATTCGGGTGATTTTGTAGTCTGTTCTGCCTGGGTGTGTTTGGAGCGGTTTGCGGTTGCATAAACAGTTTCGGTGGTTAGAATCGAAACGTAGGTGAAAGTTTCGATTTTCAACAAAGGCTATCTGGGTGCTTGTAGCGATAGGTTTGACATCAACATTATACTGAAGACAGTTATACATTATGCCTATTAGGCAAAATGGGGCTTATCAATTAGGGTCTTCCAATTAGTTCTCAATCAATAGAGTATAGAGGTTTAAATTTTTCTAAAATGAAGGTTAAGAACCGTTTCCGATAGGTTTCACCGATAAAGGGACCTAACACACAATTTTCTCAGTAGTAGAGGCTTACATTTTTTCTAGAATGAAGGATTAATGACTAATAAATGAATAGTCCTACGGCAAAAAAGTCAATGCGTGACAAACTAGACTTTTTGGCGTCACAGAATCCGGATCCGGTGTCGGTTTGATGAAGTTAGCTGAAGGTAATTTAATTTTTTTTATGGTAACACAATTTTTGTCCACGGATTCTGAAGGATTGAGCAATTTTACGTTCGGTTACGTGGTTGATTTATTTTGGTCTTGTTCAAGTTTATTTGAAGGTCAACTATTGTTTTTTATGGTAGTACAATTTCCGACCCCAGAATCTGAGGAAAGTACAGATTTTACATTCGGAGACGTAGTTGGGTTATTTTTTCATTTTCAAGGTCATTTGAGGGTCAACACTTCCATCCGAACTTCTCAGGTTGGCATCTCGTTAGAATAGTGAGATATCAGGAAAATGACCTCTATAAAGTTGTTTGGGTCACCAAGGACTATCATTGGTGACCTCGGATTTGACCTTGGAGGTCATTTTGATTAATATTACTAGAATCGGCTCTAAGACGGCGAGATAATAACCTTGAACATTACATTAAAAAAATTAATCAGCTACATCTGCCATCTTACATCTTTCAGAATCCGGGGACAAAAATTGTATTATAAAAAAACAAGACCATCTCCAAATAACTTCGACCGATTAATCGGCATCGGCTTCGGCCATATTTGGCCATTATTTAAACCTTCGGCTAAGAATCGGCTTCGGCCAAAATTAAGCCGAACTTTTCGCCAAAGCCGAAGGTACCATTCGGGACGCCGCAGCACTTAACAAATCTAATCAAATTAGGGTTAAATTAGCTCCTTAACACTACAAATAACACTGCCAAATTACAACAAAATTGGGTAAAAGCTGTTTAAAATATTTAGGAAATAGCATTTTTTTTTTATAAAAGATGTATCTAAACCATGTATCTTGAAAACGAAGCAACTGTGGACCAATGTTTATATGAACTTTTTGTATTAAAATCACTGAAATTATATTATATATATTTCCAAAACATACATTTATTTTTTACCTACTTTTAGGTTAGGTATCTTATATGTTTGTTATTAATTAAAATTTTCAAGTTAATAAAAATATCTTCGGCCGAAGGCGACCCATAAACCGAAATTCGGCTTCGGCCAAAAAAATCACATTCGGTGGGTCTCTAAATAAAATACACGCATGTATCTTCCCATTTTGCAAAAATAAAGTTTGGAAACGAAAATTGAATTTATTATTCATCCCTATTGCATTTACAACTTTTTTATTTTAACTAGTGATCAATTTTTCTTAGAATGTGGTAAAAATGAAAAAAATTAATTTAAGTATTAATAAAGTACATGGTGTAAAATTTTCTGACCCAACAAATAACTTTTTACGCAACTGTTTTTTTTTTCAAGATTTGAAGTTGAAATCTTAAGGTTTGTTTAAATAGAAAATTTTTCTAGAAACAGCCAATTTCCATTATGTTACAAAAGAAATAACGTATAGATACAAATAAATAAGTCTAATGTTTGATCAAATCATATTTTTCGTTCTTCAATTACAAATATAAACTATATAATTGTCGATTTCATTTAAAATTTCAATTTCTACTCAGCGTTCTTTATTTCACAGGGCAGGGATGATCAGTTAGAGTGTTAATAATTGGCTTCATAGGTCAGATACAAAACTTGAGTGATTGAGTGAAATTCGAAGTGTACTCGCTACTTGGAATACGACAATAACTGTCTAATAACGAGGGAAATATAATGAAAACAATATAATGTATTAAGAACCTAATATGAGAGAAAGAAATTAATACTATTTATCAAGCAATGAAGTATATAAATATTTATCTAACAAATCAGGCTTTTAACCATCTATATCCATATACTAGTTTGCTTACTGCTGTGTACCTACTGCTGAAATCAGCATCAGGTTTACTGCAAGATTCATTGTGCAATTGTCTTGATCAAAACTTTCAATGGATTTGATTCAGGGCACTTGAGCACAACGGGGTAAATTAAAGCAAGTGACTACATATTACATTAGAATTAAGTAAGACATATTGTACTTGACTTACTAATACTAATTCACCCCTTTGGCCTCAAGTACTTTTGGTTAAGTCTGGTGCAAGTATTGTAAAAGTATCTTGCATAAGAAACGATATAAATTTCAGCAATAGACACAAAACAATCTGACACAATTTGGCTATTTCAAGTAAACTTGAAACAACTTGTATTAGAATTGCACACGATTGTGCTACCAGGGATATTATTCTCATTTTTTTAAATCTGTGTGTGTTACTTGTTTTCTGACGATTCTTTCTGCATTTTTCAGCGGAATTCCCTTTCATAACTTACTATGTGATAAACACCTCACAAACAAATCCTGTGATGTTTTACAATAATCTTCGCACTGCCAGTCTGACCAAATTCGACCCCAGGGCGACTAGGTACACAGCAGCACACACTCTGGACCTATATACCGAGGTAGCGTCGATTTGCAGGCCGCCTATCCACGAAATAGGAATGTCTTTGACCAAAACCCACACTCCTTCAACTGGTTACCTGGTGTCCGTATACAAAGTGTTCGAAGGAGACGACAAGGAGAAATTCGAAAGGAACTGGTTATACTGGACAGGTAAAATTACCAAGATTTGCATTTTAATACTCATACATCCTCAGTGGTGACACTGTAATACTAGGTATAGTCAGTTGTACTAATGATGACTCAGAAAAAATGATAGACGGGAGAAGTTGAGTCAGGTGATAGTCGAACTCTGAAGATGAATATAAAGTATTGTTGGAAGCTGTGGCGATCGGGCTAAAGGCTGCATTAAGTATACGGTTGAACCAGTCAAAGTCATTAAGTGTTTCAACTGTATCATAACTGTTTAGTTGAATAGATAGATTTTGGATTATTATTTTGGTGGTTAGGACAGACCGCACAATTAAGGCAGTCAAATTGTACTACATATTAATTTTACTATTTTGACAGAAAAGTTTGTCAACTAGAGAAGTAGATAGTAGATAAAAATAATAGTTATTGACCCAAAAACAAAACAATAAATCAATATACGATTTGTTATAATTAGACATTAACAACTAATGGAAGGTAAATTAAAATTAAAGTAGAGGCAGATTAAGGTGAGAAGTTGTAATAATATTCTCTAGATCGCCAGGAGATACAAAAGTTTCTCAGTACTTTACAGGAGCTAAAATTTATAAATTTTTTTTAGTAAATGTATTTTTGTTGCAATAAACTCGTTATTTTACTTACTTACTGCTTACTTATAGTGTTTATATTTAGGGCTATTCGCTCAATTAAAATCTAATGTTTTTAATTATAATAAAACTGTTCTTATATTAGTTAAATTTTATAAAAGATAAGACCCACTTTTCATGCATTTTAAATTATTTACAAAGTTATAAAAGTGTATAACTATATATTTTCAACATAATTTTACTTGTGTAAACTAATTTTACATTGTTATTATTTTTATAAGTGTCCTCAACAAATAAAAAAGTTTCATTTCCAAAGCACCTTCTCTTCTTACTGTTCTGTTCTATTTCAGGGGCCAGAATGATATATCGATATTTGCCAACAGCTGCGGGACTACGAAGGATATCTCTCCACAAATCTCTGAGCCCGAAAGGAGATAAAATGTATATCTTGTTGTGTGAATGTGCAAACCTATTAAACGATATTACAGTCTGTGCATTGATTTTACCTGCATTACGTGCGAGACTGACAGGGTACACTGGGATTTTTAGACCTTTACAAACATTTTAATTACATTTTTAATAGATATTTTAATATGAGCTTGCCTTTATTAGTGACAGGTACCGGTATTATACACCTTTTTATACCTTCTCCAGCATCATATGTGATAAAATTTATTTTAGATTGCCCATTGTACTAATAGGCAACATTTATAAATATCTAGATACTTGTACTATATGCTTGATTTAGCCCTTATTAAAAAGTGTTGTTAGCAAAAATAGTAGTACCATAATCTATCGTCTACATATACTCTTCAAATGAGTATATGGAAAAGTACTTTTCATACTGTCACACCTACAACAATGACATATCCTACATATATATCACATAGCAATATTTTTCGTTAAAAGTTTTAAGAGTTTAAGATATATTAAAGACAATTTTGCAGAGGAGTTGTGATTTTTTAAATATGTACAATACAAATACAGAAATTATATCTATTTATTATAAAAAATATTATGTATATCTGAAAGTTTTGTATGATAGTTTAGTTAAGGGTGCCGCAATACTAATTTTAGCAATAATTATATTTCTAATAATTCTACAGCATTTCTCTTAAGTGCTGTAATATATGTTTTTCATCACAATAAAATGGTTTTTAATTGCTGTCAGTTCATCAGTCAAGTGGAATAGTTTGGAAAATGTAAATATAAAAAAATAAATGCATTTGAATTATTTTAGTAAAGGAATAGACAATAAAATGATACAGGTATTAATGTATTTAATTCCTTTCCAATATTTAAAAATAGTTTTTCATTTTCTAATTTACTTTATGTTATCTAACTACCTAACATTTTCATTTTGGTGAAGTGTCGCTCCTTATTTTTTCCATTATTCTTTGATGTTGAAGTTGTAAAGAACTTTTGAAATGTTTTATTATCTATGTTGCAGTAACTGACGACTCGCTTTTATTAGAACATTCTGTACATTTTTACAAATTTCAGTTGAAGATTTTCTTACAACTGCAGTGATTTGTAGTTTGATAGGTCCAAGGATAGATCTATTTCTGATAACCAGAGTGTGCTATAGAGCTAATGTTGGATAAAGACTTGGTTATATAGAAACAAATAATAATCTCACTATAATAATTCAAAAATGTACAAAAAAATGCATTTCATTATAGAAAAAAACAACTTAGGTATTTGAAAATTTGAAAAAAAATCCCTAAATTACACTTTTTATACTTTTTTGCTGTCAAAAAATAGCGGGGAATAGAAGTAATATTTATAGTGTATAAAGTAGGTACCCCCATACGGAAAGACATGGATCAGCCGATTGTGTCAACCGACCATATCTGACATATCAGATCTGCTGACTACTTGGTCAACACACACACACATACTGAGCCTTTCTCAACTTCTTAGAGATCAGTTCCTTAACTCATGCTGACATTTTATTAATGATCGATAATTCGAAGGTTGGATATGGAACCTATGCTCATGCAACCTATTATTCTAAAATAGCCCTCAAATATTTTACGTTTGCATCATGGCAAGAAAAATATTTTGTTCTTCAAGAATCGGCTATTTCATCAACTTGAGTATGTACTGTGTAACTAATAGAAGTGAGATGTTAAAATCATTGACGTACTTGGCAGCGTTCAGATTGCCTAAACAGTCATTTTGTCTGTAGGTACCTAATAGGACTAACACTTCACATAGGTAATGTGCTAGTTTAAAATTATGAGTATGTAATACTTATCGTCATTAACATTTTTTTGCGTGAAATGTATCTATGCAGGCGTAAGTTAAAATAATTTGAAAAATTATTTCAAATATGCCAAGAATTTATACAGAATGTTGATAAAAAAAAATAATGTGACTAACAGCCTAGAATTTAATTGTGAGCAGTCAATAATGGGGATTCAGGCTAAATTTTAAAGAAACTACGTATTTTTGCTTGTCAATGTTACATCAATCTCTATACAGTCACATCTTCATGACAATACGATAAAATTCATATAATTGATAATGATACACATTACGATTTAAAATATGTTAAAACGTATGTATAAAGTTATATGCATTTAAAACCATTATTCACCATTATGATTAGCAACTAATAATGAATTAAAAATACATAGTAAATAAATAATTACCTACATATACTTAATATTGTGAACAACATGTTATATTACTTACACTAAAAAACATACTTTAAATCCTAATGTGGGGATATATTGTAATGTCTGTCAATATGTCAATTTTATTATAATGTCCTGAGGATGTCACAGTATATACTGACAAAACATCGACAAGAAAACAAAATATTTTTTTTTATTTAATTCCCACCATTGTGACTACTAACAATTGACATTAACGCAAAAGTAGTACAAACAATTGACACTAATTTTAATTTTCTTCCTAACACTACCATAGTGGCAGGAATTTGTCAAATTTTTTATTTGTATTATTTCAAAAAATTTACGCTGCAGATGCAATCTTTAGAATGAATTAATCATATGACATTCCTATATGAAAAAAATTAAATATTCTCATTTTTCCTTTATGTAACACAATTGATTACTCCACTTTCTGTCGAACGTTAATAAATTATAATAAATTACTTTGATAATCAAGTTTTAAGCCTACAGTAAACTAAATAAGGAATTGACATGGTAGTGAATAGTAGTACAAAAGTTATGTATTTTTGTTATTAAATAAGATTTGTCAAGTGTGATAATATATATAGCTAAGAAATTGTATATTTTAAATAAATATATAAAATTTAACGAAATAAATTTTGAAAGTGAGGTACTTATTTATTTGCTTATCCTATTTTTTTCAGTGTACTTCACAATTATATATTATATTCATGTAAGCAATGAATTTATTATAAACGTTATTTAATAAAAATTAATTTTTTATTTTCTCAAAAGCTTAAAATAAAGCATACTGGTTTGACCTACCAATTAAGTATTTTTTAAAATTTTAAGAAATCTTAAAATACGTTTACACAAATTCGTAAATTTTACACCTATACAACTCAATTTAAGTTCAATTGAGTCATGTTGAAAATACAACTTATAAAAAATGCAGTTCAGATATAAGAAAATTTTGATATCAAAATTACTTAATATTATTTCACCACTATTATGTTATTGTAGTAGTATTATTTTGTATAACAAAATTAGCCAGAAGCAAATTGTATATTTAGCTTTTTAAAAATAAATGAATTATCCTTGTAGAAAATGTGTTTCTCTTTTACATTTCTGTCTATTATTAAACCCAACTAATTTATATACTTTCTAAATTACAATATTTGATAGAAGTATAATCATATTAGGCATGTTTTTTTTAATAAAGCCAATATCAGTTACAACTTTATTAAAAAATAAATAATCACTCAATATATACAACTAAATCACTAAACCTTTTGTTGATTTGGTAAGTCAAATATTCTAATATCCCTTTCTTCCTCTAAATCTCTGTCTGTTGTCCAACTGAAAATAAAAAAATAGGTAAGTACATATAGATTAATAAAAAATTTCTATTAAAATTATTAATTACCAAAGATCGTTTGCATTCAAAGAAGGTGTTACGAAGGACTTGGCACTGAGTTGGAACTGTACCATCATTGAGCTTTAAACATTCACGTGGCGTCTTCTTATGCTAGAAATATTTATATGAGGGCGTTACATTTTACATGGTACTTTGTTAATAAAAAGCATTATGGCTTGGCTTTAAGGGTCATTTAAAAATATATTAAATATGGAAACTATTTTAATGAAGGAAGTTAGCATAAGAAATTTTATAGAGGCATAATCAGTCGAAAACTTACCACTTTACAGCAATCGCTTTCTAGGAGACACATTTTTAAATCAGCCCTAACTCCAGCACAAGCTGATTTGTCTTGTAACTTTTCGTTTTCTTCCTCATAACGCATCATTTTCTAGAAATAAAAAAGTAGTACATTTATGTAATTTTTTATATACTAGCTTACCGTGAAGTTATATTTTATTACCAAAACACAGAAAGTATGTGTAAGTATGAAACTAACACTATTATAAAATAAGTAAATATATCTATTTCAAGTTAACCTAACTTGAACGATTATTCCTTAACCTAACATTTGCAAATTTTTAATTTGTTTTATCTATTGGTATTGGTACTACTTGTCTAAACTAGTAGAAAGAATTACTGGTAGGGTAGGCAAAATTCACATGATTATTTATTAAAGTTTTATTATTTATTATAGTTCTTGTATATTAATTTTTCTATGATTATAGTTTATTAGATTTGTATCGAAATACATATTTGACCGATTCATATGGATATTAATTTAAAAAATCACAGTTTATTTAACCAATTAAGAAGACGAAATACGAAAGTTACTACAAATAAGAAGACGAAAGTGTAAGTAGTTAAGTAGTGCCAAGTACCAGCCAATAAAACAGTTGTGGCTATAAATTTTATAATCAGAACAAAACGAAATTTGAAAAATACCTGAATATTTTCCGTACAGATTTAAACGTGAAAGTTATGAATGGTCCGCGAATGAGTCTTAAATTAAATTTATATGGAATATACTAGGTATTTAGATTAAAATATTTCAAAGTATTTCTGTGAAGATAACATATTCATATGAATATTGTTTATATTTATCCAGTTTGATACAACAATGTACCTTTTCTGATGAAAAGAAAAAAATTAATATTGTTACTGTTTCTCAAAATACTCATAAGCAAAGAGATTTTATACTTACGTCTAAGTCTAAGTTGTACGTCAGTATAGGTACAGGTTTTATAATATATACATTTTTTAACGGCTTAACGTTCTGATTTTAGATATCAAAAAATAATTTGCAGATTGGAAATTAAATATCAAAAATTTTAAAACTGTTGTTGAAACGAAATGAAAATTCAATAAAAGGTGGTAGTTACCTCAAAGTCATATTAAACAATCTTATTGTGGTGGTACCCATTCTGGAAGTCTTGTTTTGTTATTGTATCAAACCGTTGTCAGTTTCACTTAGTTTTCATGTTTGGGGAGACGAAAAAGGTGCAAAGAGCTAAGTAAGGGCTGCAAAACAATAGTCAAAATTTACCAAAAACTGCTGTATGATGAAAGCAGTAAGTATATGATCTCACATTTCATTGGTGGAGAACCTAGTCATTCTTACTGACTTCTGAACAGATGTTTTCTTTTCATATCTTCCCCTTAACTTTAGTCATGGCATGACCTTTTGCTGCTATAACAGTTATATAGGATTATTTTTGAGCTATAAAATACCTTTAATATTTTGTGTTTTGGTTCTATCAAGTTTAAAACAAAACAATTATCTAGATCCACTTTTCTCTCAAATCGGCCATTGTAAAACCGCAAACACAAAGAGAAAATGAAAAATTGTTCACCGACAACACTCGCGTCCACCTACAATGAAATTGCTTACAATACAAATTCACAAAGGATGTACATAACCCTTTGTAGAGGTGTGTCACAGTAACTGCATCTGTTTGCATGATTTAAGTTTCGGGAACTGTGTATGTACCAAAAATTGCCAAACTTTAAAGCTGTGCCATTTTTTTATGCAATAACTAAAAAAAGTCAATTTATATGGCAGCAATTTCTTCCATTTTAAGCATACTCTCTAGCAAATCTTCCTTAATGTGCCACTTACAACATAAGAGAACAATCATGTAACGTCTAAGCAGATTAATTGTAAATCTTGAGACCCATCCATTTATTCATATAATTAAAAAATGGCAATTCAGGACTTTTAAAAAAGAATTTTTACTTTATTAAATAATAACATATTATAAATGAGAACATTCTAATAAAAAAAAAGACAAGAATTGTGATAAAGAATGACAAAGGTATTAGCAGGAAAAAAGAATTGTTCATTAATTTACTGCTATTAAATTTATTGATTGTTGCTTTCTACAAAATAGGTATTTTATTATTATTTAGAGCATATAGGTACATAATAGATAGATCTGATCATTTGAATTATCATTATTTTAACAGGAAATTTTGAACTCGTACAAAATCATTTTTTTAGTATAGGTAAAAAATCTAGATTGTTACTGACAAATAGCAGATTCTGTTTAGTTGTTTAGCAAATGGTGGTGTCTATCCATGACATAAGCTCAGTTTTAATTAATTTTTTTAAATCCCTAAAAAATTAAGTTTCAGAATCCAAATTTTCAAATCGTAATTATTTATAATTTATAATTAAACTGGTGTTAAGTATATCTTAGATTTTATTTTACAATATATATCTAATATACAGGCTGTTACAAATTCTCTTCTCACGACAGGGATCTCGGAAACGGTAAGAGATATGAACTANCTAATAATGAATTAAAAATACATAGTAAATAAATAATTACCTACATATACTTAATATTGTGAACAACATGTTATATTACTTACACTAAAAAACATACTTTAAATCCTAATGTGGGGATATATTGTAATGTCTGTCAATATGTCAATTTTATTATAATGTCCTGAGGATGTCACAGTATATACTGACAAAACATCGACAAGAAAACAAAATATTTTTTTTTATTTAATTCCCACCATTGTGACTACTAACAATTGACATTAACGCAAAAGTAGTACAAACAATTGACACTAATTTTAATTTTCTTCCTAACACTACCATAGTGGCAGGAATTTGTCAAATTTTTTATTTGTATTATTTCAAAAAATTTACGCTGCAGATGCAATCTTTAGAATGAATTAATCATATGACATTCCTATATGAAAAAAATTAAATATTCTCATTTTTCCTTTATGTAACACAATTGATTACTCCACTTTCTGTCGAACGTTAATAAATTATAATAAATTACTTTGATAATCAAGTTTTAAGCCTACAGTAAACTAAATAAGGAATTGACATGGTAGTGAATAGTAGTACAAAAGTTATGTATTTTTGTTATTAAATAAGATTTGTCAAGTGTGATAATATATATAGCTAAGAAATTGTATATTTTAAATAAATATATAAAATTTAACGAAATAAATTTTGAAAGTGAGGTACTTATTTATTTGCTTATCCTATTTTTTTCAGTGTACTTCACAATTATATGTTATATTCATGTAAGCAATGAATTTATTATAAACGTTATTTAATAAAAATTAATTTTTTATTTTCTCAAAAGCTTAAAATAAAGCATACTGGTTTGACCTACCAATTAAGTATTTTTTAAAATTTTAAGAAATCTTAAAATACGTTTACACAAATTCATAAATTTTACACCTATACAATTCAAGTTCAATTGAGTCATGTTGAAAATACAACTTATAAAAAATGCAGTTCAGATATAAGAAAATTTTGATATCAAAATTACTTAATATTATTTCACCACTATTATGTTATTGTAGTAGTATTATTTTGTATAACAAAATTAGCCAGAAGCAAATTGTATATTTAGCTTTTTAAAAATAAATGAATTATCCTTGTAGAAAATGTGTTT
Source organism: Anoplophora glabripennis (assembly GCF_000390285.2). Classification (NCBI taxonomy): domain Eukaryota; kingdom Metazoa; phylum Arthropoda; class Insecta; order Coleoptera; family Cerambycidae; genus Anoplophora; species Anoplophora glabripennis. The sequence continues at coordinate 249,930 of NW_019416354.1, forward strand.
CTCTTTTACATTTCTGTCTATTATTAAACCCAACTAATTTATATACTTTCTAAATTACAATATTTGATAGAAGTATAATCATATTAGGCATGTTTTTTTTAATAAAGCCAATATCAGTTACAACTTTATTAAAAAATAAATAATCACTCAATATATACAACTAAATCATTAAACCTTCTGTTGATTTGGTAAGTCAAATATTCTAATATCCCTTTCTTCCTCTAAATCTCTGTCTGTTGTCCAACTGAAAATAAAAAAATAGGTAAGTACATATAGATTAATAAAAAATTTCTATTAAAATTATTAATTACCAAAGATCGTTTGCATTCAAAGAAGGTGTTACGAAGGACTTGGCACTGAGTTGGAACTGTACCATCATTGAGCTTTAAACATTCACGTGGCGTCTTCTTATGCTAGAAATATTTATATGAGGGCGTTACATTTTACATGGTACTTTGTTAATAAAAAGCATTATGGCTTGGCTTTAAGGGTCATTTAAAAATATATTAAATATGGAAACTATTTTAATGAAGGAAGTTAGCATAAGAAATTTTATAGAGGCATAATCAGTCGAAAACTTACCACTTTACAGCAATCGCTTTCTAGGAGACACATTTTTAAATCAGCCCTAACTCCAGCACAAGCTGATTTGTCTTGTAACTTTTCGTTTTCTTCCTCATAACGCATCATTTTCTAGAAATAAAAAAGTAGTACATTTATGTAATTTTTTATATACTAGCTTACGGTGAAGTTATATTTTATTACCAAAACACAGAAAGTATGTGTAAGTATGAAACTAACACTATTATAAAATAAGTAAATATATCTATTTTAAGTTAACCTAACTTGAACGATTATTCCTTAACCTTACATTTGCAAATTTGTAATTTGTTTTATCTATTGGTATTGGTACTACTTACTATTTGTCTAAACTAGTAGAAAGAATTACTGGTAGGGTAGGCAAAATTCACATGATTATTTATTAAAGTTTTATTATTTATTATAGTTCTTGTATATTAATTTTTCTATGATTATAGTTTATAGATTTGTATCGATATATTTGACTGATTCATATGGATATTAATTTAAAAAATCACAGTTTATTTAACCAATTAAGAAGACGAAATACGAAAGTTACTACAAATAAGAAGACGAAAGTGTAAGTAGTTAAGTAGTGCCAAGTACCAGCCAATAAAACAGTTGTGGCTATAAATTTTATAATCAGAACAAAACGAAATTTGAAAAATACCTGAATATTTTCCGTACAGATTTAAACGTGAAAGTTATGAATGGTCCGCGAATGAGTCTTAAATTAAATTTATATGGAATATACTAGGTATTTAGATTAAAATATTTCAAAGTATTTCTGTGAAGATAACATATTCATATGAATATTGTTTATATTTATCCAGTTTGATACAACAATGTACCTTTTCTGATGAAAAGAAAAAAAATTATTATTGTTACTGTTTCTCAAAATACTCATAAGCAAAGAGATTTTATACTTACGTCTAAGTCTAAGTTGTACGTCAGTATAGGTACAGGTTTTATAATATATACATTTTTTAACGGCTTAACGTTCTGATTTTAGATATCAAAAAATAATTTGCAGATTGGAAATTAAATATCAAAAATTTTAAAACTGTTGTTGAAACGAAATGAAAATTCAATAAAAGGTGGTAGTTACCTCAAAGTCATATTAAACAATCTTATTGTGGTGGTACCCATTCTGGAAGTCTTGTTTTGTTATTGTATCAAACCGTTGTCAGTTTCACTTAGTTTTCATGTTTGGGGAGACGAAAAAGGTGCAAAGAGCTAAGTAAGGGCTGCAAAACAATAGTCAAAATTTACCAAAAACTGCTGTATGATGAAAGCAGTAAGTATATGATCTCACATTTCATTGGTGGAGAACCTAGTCATTCTTACTGACTTCTGAACAGATGTTTTCTTTTCATATCTTCCCCTTAACTTTAGTCATGGCATGACCTTTTGCTGCTATAACAGTTATATAGGATTATTTTTGAGCTATAAAATACCTTTAATATTTTGTGTTTTGGTTCTATCAAGTTTAAAACAAAACAATTATCTAGATCCACTTTTCTCTCAAATCGGCCATTGTAAAACCGCAAACACAAAGAGAAAATGAAAAATTGTTCACCGACAACACTCGCGTCCACCTACAATGAAATTGCTTACAATACAAATTCACAAAGGATGTACATAACCCTTTGTAGAGGTGTGTCACAGTAACTGCATCTGTTTGCATGATTTAAGTTTCGGGAACTGTGTATGTACCAAAAATTGCCAAACTTTAAAGCTTTGCCATTTTTTTATGCAATAACTAAAAAAAGTCAATTTATATGGCAGCAATTTCTTCCATTTTAAGCATACTCTCTAGCAAATCTTCCTTAATGTGCCACTTACAACATAAGAGAACAATCATGTAACGTCTAAGCAGATTAATTGTAAATCTTGAGACCCATCCATTTATTCATATAATTAAAAAATGGCAATTCAGGACTTTTAAAAAAGAATTTTTACTTTATTAAATAATAACATATTATAAATGAGAACATTCTAATAAAAAAGGCAAGAATTGTGATAAAAAATGACAAAGGTATTAGCAGGAAAAAAGAATTGTTCATTAATTTACTGCTATTAAATTTATTGATTGTTGCTTTCTACAAAATAGGTATTTTATTATTATTTAGAGCATATAGGTACATAATAGATAGATCTGATCATTTGAATTATCATTATTTTAACAGGAAATTTTGAACTCGTACAAAATCATTTTTTTAGTATAGGTAAAAAATCTATATTGTTACTGACAAATAGCAGATTCTGTTTAGTTGTTTAGCAAATGGTGGTGTCTATCCATGACATAAGCTCAGTTTTAATTAATTTTTTTAAATCCCTAAAAAATTAAGTTTCAGAATCCAAATTTTCAAATCGTAATTATTTATAATTTATAATTAAACTGGTGTTAAGTATATCATAGATTTTATTTTACAATATATATTTAATATACAACTGTTACAATACATACTGTTACAAATTCTCTTCTCACTGCAGGGATCTCGGAAACGGTAAGAGATATGAACTAGCTTAAATGGGGGCAAAGTTGCGTGATCAGATAATGCCTCTAACATGATTAGCTTTGGAAATATTTGAAAAAAACACGAAATTTTGGAAATGCTTCATTTCAGCCTTGTTTGAGGTGATATTGAAAACAGAAGAACACTTTCTCATGGCAACTTTTTGTCCTCTATCGAATGGTATAATCAATTTTTATATGTAACATTTCGCCTTTCGAGGATCATCATTAACTTCATTTTTTTAAATACGGCCCTGGAAATTTTATTACGTTATTTGCAAGACTTCATGACCCCCAATACTGTATTGCCTCATCCCGAACCAGATTCAGATGTTTTGTCTTGAAAAATTCATCTTCATGTAATTGTTTCAAATTTATCTAAATTTTTTACTTAGATTTCTTTTTTTATTGAATGTACACCCTAAGTGTCGTTAGACCCCGTGAAATCAAAGTAGTTATTTAAACTATTACCAGCACCTGGTTATACATAACCGATAAGTTGTGTCAAAATTAAAACATTATTACAATTTTAATTTTATTATCATAAATTAATTCTTAAAAATGCATATGAATAACCAAAACTCCAAATGAATATTATACTTTAAAAAATTACAGTAAACGTTCAAATACATTTCTGTTTTCTTCTACACAAAAATCTATCCGTCTAGCAATATTTTGTACTGCCCTTTGAATATTTCTTCTCAGCAAGATATTTGCCCTTGATTCTTCTATGTTGTTGGGAACTTCTTTATAAATTTTATGTTTCAACGTTCCCCATAAAAAAGATCAAGGGGGAATAAATTATGTGACCGTGCCGGCCACTCGACTACGTCACCATTTCCTATTCATTGTCCGGGAAACTCTTGATTTAGAAAATCCCTGATATTTCTAGTGTTGTGTGGCGGTGCACCATCTTGTTGGAACCATACCTGTGGTAATACATTTAATGGAATATTCAGCACGTATGCCTCGAACTCAGTAGTCCTAAAATTGAGATAACTATAACCGTTTAAATTGCCCTCATAGATGAAAGATCCTATAATGCGGTCTCCAAAAATACCGGCCGATACATTTAATGACAATTTTATTTGGTTCCTTATAGTAGTAGTAGTATATAAAGAAAATGGAAATTAATAAAAAACTGAAGCTAAATCGAGTAATTTCTACACAAAAACAAGTTCTAATAGAATATATTGAGGGTAAAAAAACAAATGTATATGAAATTTAACACCCAGCTACACTAGAGAGAAAATGAGGGCTAACTGGGAAGAACTTACAAATATTTTAATACTATATTAGGCAGATCCATTTTATACTATTATTATTTTATTCATGTATTGTACAATCCTTCANACCGATAATTCTTTATGTAGAACATCCAGTATATGGATTTTCAAAGAAAGCGTCTTGTTAGTAACTATAAATTTACATCAAGAGATTTCAATTAATAATGTAGGAAAGTAGGTAGTGAAATGAGAAAAAAATCCTTGTTCACCTGTTTCATTTTTATGAAACACTCAGTATATAAATTTGCAAAATTGTACAATATAAGATCTTTCATAAAAATATTGCAACCAATAAAGTTCTGAAATATGCAGAACACTCTCGACTGTTCCAGCTTCAACCCAATTTTCTTAGAAACCCCGTCATCCTGTGTAGAAAAACCTATTTGAAAAGTTATATTTTCTTCCATATCGTCATTGTCATCGTAATTCCAGTTAGTAACTTAATTTTAGAAAAATTTATAACATCGAGTAATTCTCTAAAGTGTTGCAATCGAAAGCTGCATTCTTAAACGTACAGAATGAAGCCTGTTCGATTTTAGTTCGTTCCAGACACAATGAGGGCGCAAGCTGTCCTCTAAATGCTTGCCCATGATTGGATGTAATAATTTCCCTAGCTGACTAACTGCAAATCATTAATCTATGATCTGTGAGTAACTTCTTGTTTTTATGTAGCTTAGTGATGGGCATAATCGGATGATTCGAATAATCGGAATATTGGCACTCGGAATCTTTTTACAATCGGAATACCATCCGATTATTTTACATTCCATATTTATCCTATGTTAATTTTTTAATACGAGTACGAGTGTATATCGAAAGAAATGGCAACATTTTATTCGAGTTTTATTCCTAACACACGTGCCACGTGTCACCCCTCTGAATTTTGAAAATAGCACCGATATTTCATAAGAAAAACGTTTTAATTTGTTAAATAAAATAAAGTTGATTATTTTGCATATTTATATTTTAATTGTGTTTATTTTTGAAAAGAAAGTTATTTAATTGTTAAATAAAATAATGCTTATTTTGCGTATTTGTATTTTGTTTACTTTGTATGTGAGTGAAAGCCAGTAATTTTATTAGTAAGATATTGTACACATTATTTCAGTTCTTAATTTGCAATTAACGTTTTTATTGATTCACATTATTGAAGATAATTATGACATGTCTTTGATTTTCTACATATCAGAATTTACTTAACACACATGCGGAATACATTCGATAATTCCGATTTCCATGAAACTAAGCAAGACGATTATGAAATGACGATTGACGATACGATACACTTCGGAAGGTAAATGTTCCACCACAATTCCACAATTCAGTTTTCAGTTNTTGTTTCAAATTTATCTAAATTTTTTACTTAGATTTCTTTTTTTATTGAATGTACACCCTAAGTGTCGTTAGACCCCGTGAAATCAAAGTAGTTATTTAAACTATTACCAGCACCTGGTTATACATAACCGATAAGTTGTGTCAAAATTAAAACATTATTACAATTTTAATTTTATTATCATAAATTAATTCTTAAAAATGCATATGAATAACCAAAACTCCAAATGAATATTATACTTTAAAAAATTACAGTAAACGTTCAAATACATTTCTGTTTTCTTCTACACAAAAATCTATCCGTCTAGCAATATTTTGTACTGCCCTTTGAATATTTCTTCTCAGCAAGATATTTGCCCTTGATTCTTCTATGTTGTTGGGAACTTCTTTATAAATTTTATGTTTCAACGTTCCCCATAAAAAATATCAAGGGGGAATAAATCAGGTGACCGTGCCGGCCACTCGACTACGTCACCATTTCCTATTCATTGTCCGGGAAACTCTTGATTTAGAAAATCCCTGATATTTCTAGTGTTGTGTGGCGGTGCACCATCTTGTTGGAACCATACCTGTGGTAATATATTTAATGGAATATTCAGCACGTATGCCTCGAACTCAGTAGTCCTAAAATTGAGATAACTATAACCGTTTAAATTGCCCTCATAGATGAAAGGTCCTATAATGCGGTCTCCAAAAATACCGGCCCATACATTTAATGACAATTTTATTTGGTTCCTTATAGTAGTAGTAGTAGTAGTATATAAAGAAAATGGAAATTAATAAAAAACTGAAGCTAAATCGAGTAATTTCTACACAAAAAGAACTTCTAATAGAATATTTTGAGGGTAAAAAAACAAATGTATATGAAATTTAACACCCAGCTACACTAGAGAGAAAATGAGGGCTAACTGGGAAGAACTTACAAATATTTTAATACTATATTAGGCAGATCCATTTTATACTATTATTATTTTATTCATGTATTGTACAGTCCTTCAAGTAAACACAAATTATACTAATGTTTCCTCAAATTTCTCGAAGGATATCACCACAAAACAGTAACTAGTCATATTACAGACAAATTGCGGAATTCGTAATTTGTGAAACATGTCAAAAAATATAGGGTTAGGTCTAATGATCCTTGCCTGTTCCCCCGAAAATATCAGTAGAAGAAATAGGGAACAATTCTTCCATCATTACTCAATAGAACACCATTCAAGAACACCGATTAATGAGTTTTAGTAGAGACACGCCCCCTTTCTCTCCTTCTACTCTCTATAATTCAAGAATAAAGTTCCCGATGTGTTCTGTATTTCTATTGAAAATAACACCCTTAGAAAATTTACTGTCATCTGTCCATATAACTTCATGTACAAAATTTTGGCGATTCTGTAATTGCTGACTGTTTTTCATTTTTCAATATCACCTCAAACAAGTAGGCCAACCAATACAGCGAAAAAAGAGGCTGTTTTTACACTTAAATATTATAGCTAATTTCAAGTATTTCTTTTTGAAAAATACTTGGTAAATGAAAACCCAAGTGATTTCCCCAGCAAAGTCGTGAACAATTTTTTTTAAACAATAAAAACTGCAAAAAATTAAATTTTTTTGTTTTTTTTTTATAATGTCTCGAAATATAATGATGGAATCATCTTACTCTCAATAGGACTTTTGTAGAGAAAAAAAAAACTATAAAATGGTTTTTTGTGTGATCCGATCGGTTTGTTTTTTTACAGAGAAAATCCAGAAATACCTCTAAAATAGCCTTTTCTTCAAAAATTCATAACTCCATCAAATTTGAAGCTGAAAAACAATATTGAGGAAAATGACAGATAATAATATGTAGTTTAATCGTGTGCAAGATGGTTTCTGTCCAATGCATAGTTTTTATAAACAAATTAGGGTCTTTTTTTGCACAATGTGGTGATTTATTAAAAATGGTCAGATTTAAATTCTGAAAATGTCATCTGAAAGTAGACAACAAAATCTCCAATTGGTATATCTCGGATCTTCGCCTGGGTGATAGGAAATATGGTAAAAATGTCCTTCAAAGTCGCCCGAAACAATCAAAAGTATGCTCCACGCTGTAGTGGGGGAAGCAGCGAGCTCGAACTTACCTACTTTCGATTATTTCGGGTGACTTTCAAGGGCATTTTTAGCATATTTCCCATCACCCAGACGAAAATCCGAGATATACAAATTGGAGATTTTGTCGTCTACTTTCAGATGCCGTTTTCAGAATTTAAATCGGACCTATTTTGATAAATCGCCACGCTGTGCAAAAAAAGACCCTAATTTGTTTATAATGCAATTGTGCAAAAACTATGCATCAGACAGAAACCATCTTGTGCACGATTAAACTACATATTATTATCTGTCATTTTCTGCAAGATTGTTTTTCCAGCTACAAATTTGACGGAGTTATGAATTTTTGAAAAAAGATTTAGCAGTTTTTCCAGATTTTCTCTGTAAAAAATAAACCGATCGGGTCGCTCAAAAAACCATTTTATAGGTCTTTTTATTTTCTACAAAAGTCCTATTGAGAGTAAGACGATTCCATCATTATTTTTTGAGATATTATAAAAAACCAAAAAAAAATATGATTTTTTGTAGTTAATACATGAAATTTGCTGTAATATTTAAGAGTGCCAAAAAATCCCTATTGATTGGCCTAAAGGCTGAAATGAAGCAAAAAAGTATTTCCAAAATTTCGGTTATTTTCAAATATTTCGAAAACTAATCATGTTAGCCCTGATTACGCAACTTTGCTCCTAGTTCGTATCTCTTACCGTTTCCGAGATCTCTGTGGTGAGAAGCGAATTTGTTGCAGCCTGTATAAGGTAGGTAGGTACATTAAAACTTAGTTTTTTTTGTAAATAATTACAAAAATGAATAAAATACTTTCAAAAAATTATTACAACACACCTTATATAATATTTTTGATAAATATGCAGTGTTCCTCTTCTTGTCAGACAAGAAAAATTATAAGTTTTTTGTTAACTCTAATTTTTGTTAAAAGAACAGTTAAAAATATGTTACCTACCATTAACAGAAAATTTATATTACAATTCATAATTTCTGGAGGATTGTTTATTATATTAATACAGTTTTAAAGATATAATTGATTCATACATATACTTAATGAACACATTTATCTTATACATATGAAGGTGTTACTAACACCTGCAGCTGCTATTAATTTTTATAGGAGAGGCATTTGATGTAGTAGTTAACCAAAATAACAATTAAAAATTGTTACTGAAGCAGATTAACAAAATATAATTGTCTAGTACAAAATTTAACTTCTATGTTTAGAAAAATGGTTTTGTTCTTTTACGACTGCAAATTTATACTGTCAATTAGGTCCTTAATGAGAGTGCAACATGCAGTTTATAGTATAAATAATATTTAAATAAATTACTAACTAAATAGATTTCTAATTCTAACTAAATTAAACTAAACTCGGTAATAACATACTAAATTCTAAATTCAACTTTCAAAATAAGTCAACACTTCTTAACTTAAACTTGATATTAAAAATTATTCTTAACACTGACTAGTTACTATAATTATAGTTCATATACTAAACCTACATAGCTACAAATACTAAAATGTCTCTAGTAATATGTTTCTTTCCTGTACCATCCGTCAGGATATTTTCTTATATGCCATTTCCTTGCCTCGTCAAAAATAAAAATAAATATGGCAAACGGTATTGAGTAGCACCACCTGAAAAATCATAAAGTTATATACAGGTAAACGGAAGTCTCAAAATATTACCATCTGAATAGTATTGGGTAGAACTTTAAGTAGTGCATGTGAGGAAGGTACGATAACATACAGGCCACTACGGTTTCCACAATTAAACTAATATTTAGTACCATGTTTCCCATTCCTGTAAGAAAATGTCACTTTGAATTCGGAAAAGTTAGACAGATATGTTTTAAATGTCATTGCTACTCAATGTCTACTGGCACAAAGCATTACTTTATACCACTGGCAGAGAGTGACCTACTAATCTCTTTGCAATATGAAACATAAGTAATATCGTACCAAGTGAAATAAACTTTTTAGTTTGTAGGAAACAACTGTTCATTGGCAAGATACCCCATCCAGCATTGCGATACACCCCCAATATAACACATCGTTCAATAAGTCCCGGGACTAACTATGAAAACAACATTTTATCCGCAAAATTCTTTATTATTCATCAACATAATCTCCTTCAAGTGTAATACAATTGACTCAAAATGAGCCTCAGTAGCAGCGATCACCTCCTCATTCGAGCCAAATCTTTTTCACTGGAGCATCTTTTTGAGATCCGCAAAGAGCCAGTAGTCGCTGGGGGCCAGATCCGGCGATGGGGAAGCAGTTGGAAGCCCAATTCGTTGAATTTGGTCATCGTTTTGAGTGACTTGTGCCACGCTGCGTTGTCTTGATGAAAGATGACTTTCTTCTTCTTCATGTGTGGGCATTTTTTCACGATTGCAAAGGTAGCGTCACTTTAACCACTATAGCTTTCTTGGTTATGTTTCGAATTACATCAAATTTTGACACATCTCATCTAAAGGTTGGTACTTCTGAACCTTGGTATATACATGGCATTATTAGCGCCATCTCTACGTTAGTCCCGGGACTTATTGAACGATGTGTTCAATAAGTAAACAACTATTATAGTAAACAACTAATATAATAATAATATTCAAAGTCGGCGATCCTGCTGATGAGTGATCTTTACTGTTTACTAGATGTTGGTGGGTTGAATTATTCAATACTGAACAGGGCATGTAGTCCGCAGAGTAGTTATCTTTCACAGTATTATTAGTTAAAAATACATGCAAATTAGCTGTGTTGCCATGGTATTCCATTTGGCATTCTAGTGCAATATTAGCCTAAATATGAAACATGTAATATAGTCTTTCCGATATTAAGGTTGACAGTATGTACCAGGTTCGGTCGCTGATGCAGCATCTCAGCATTGAAATATTTGAAAAACTTGTTCCCATATTTATTTAGCCATACCCATATACAAGCCTGGTCGAACTAAACATGAAGGTGGTAGAAATGTATACGCCCAGTTGAAGAATGCGAGCACGGGCAAACGAAATACAAACACAGCTACATTGGGCCACTGGGCAATAAATATCAGCTGTTGACAAGTGGTTGACAAATTGCCCAGCAGTGCAGTGCAGCAATACGGAATTTGGTGTGATTTGATTTATTATTTTATTACTATTATATTTATTTTTTATATTTTTTTGTATTTTACGGTAATAAAGGAAAAGGTGACAAACAACCCATCGAGCTTCATATGAAGTTATTGTATATATTTTTTCTTACCTTGTTTAAATATCGAATTGATCCTAGTTTTACAAACGATTAAATCAACCCATTGAGTCACTACGACTGATATCATGAAAGCAGTATAACACGTGTATTCTAGTTCTTTTCTGTGTTCATAAGTCCATTCCTGGCCAAATGAATCCATGAGGTCGTTTACAGATTCAGAATCCCATTTTTCTCGAAGGCCTGAGTAAAAAATATATATTCACATTTTCATAAAAACTTCTTATGCTTGTGGTATACAAAAAACTAAAAATTATTTAATTTGTCAAATTTAATCTAAATATAAGTCACTAACCAAATCAAATTTCTTATAGACACCCACTAAATTTATAACAAAAAATCATGAATTAATAATGAATTGTCAATTAGATGTTCAATTATTTTTATAATATGAACATTAAAAAATTTAAAGAGTTTCCTACAATTTTTATTTATACAAATTTTCTCATATCTTGAAGCAATGCGAGCAATTTTCATGTGACCACCCTGTATCCATTAAAAAAAATCAAGTTAACTCTGTTCCAAGTGCTTACCGAATAATTTCATGGGCATAAATCCGTTTTCAGCCATAATAGCAAAGTATACAAAGAAGCCCCCTAAAGCTTCAATCAGGCCTATGTGACCATATGCAAGAAAGTACAGCTTTCTCGTTACTAGTTTATCCTTTTTCGGATTTCTTGGAGGTCTCATCATAATGTCACTCTCGGCTTTTTCATAAGCCAAACTAATAGCCGGCAACATATCCGTTAGTAAATCTATACACAAAATAGCCATAACACCTACAAAATTTTATGAAATTCTTCAATGAATTCCTCATTAAACTGTCAAAATTTACTTACCTAATGGAAGTGGAATGCTTAAAAGCACAAAAGCCAAAAATGGTAGGATTTCAGGAACATTAGAGGCTAATGTATATGCAATAGATTTTTTCAAATTATCAAATATTCTGCGACCTTCCTCGACACCTGTTATAATAGAGGCAAAGTTATCATCTAGTAAGATCATGTCTGCCGATTGTTGAGATACTTCTGAACCTGATATGCCCATAGCGATACCTATATCTGCCTTCTTAAGGGCCGGTGCGTCATTGACACCATCACCTGTTACTGCGACTGAAAAATAGGGGTCATTGAGTTTAAAATTGCAATAAATTTTTGTCTTTTGCCATACCTATCTCTCCCAATCTTTGACAGCCTTCAACAATGTGTAGTTTCTGTGTAGGTGAAGTCCTTGCAAAAACAATTTCTTTAAAATTGTATAATATACCATCTAATTCTTGGTTAGTGGTGTCTCTTAAAGCAGAGCCATGAATTACTATGGCTTTGTCTTTTATGTTGGGAGGTAGCGTCTCTATTGTGTTTATATTATATACCTCGATTACTTCCTTAGCTTTTATTATCCCTACTTGCTGTGCAATAGCCTTGGCAGTGATCTGGAAACAAATTTGACATAATTTTTGAAAAAATAAATATGGGAATATGCATGAGGTATAATAAATTATTTTAAAACATTATTTTGTTTGATTGATACATACACATTGTGGTAAATGTTCTAGCCCAAGGAATTTGAAATAATAGCACTAGTTTTATTTGTTAATTTTTGAATATATTGGCTTTTAATATTCATTCAATGTACCCAATTTATCTACGTACACATTATGGAGTGTAGAGAGAAAGAGGATTCTCTCTTATAGAGAATTAGCTGTAACAGTGTCCGGTTAAACGCTTACATTGTAGTTCAAGAAATAGCTAGAAGGGCATTAGTGAGCAACCAGGATTGGCGATAGAAGTAGTAAATAAACAGTATAAAGGCGGTCACACACGTTGCGGTATACCTGTTACCAGGCCTACCATTGCCAACGTATCATCACCTTTCAATTCCATTGCTTAAAACTGAAAGAATCGTTGGAATTTTACCGTAACGTGTGTAGATTGTTCAGGTCTCTAGTCTGCCTGTAGTGTATGGATCTGCCTGTACAGATCCACCTGACAAGTCCACCGTAACGTGTATAGCTGCCTTAACCAAGTGTGCTTCCTTTCAAATGTGGGATTTCAACTATAGTAATGCCATCTTAATTGTACTCTATTTTTCGGACACTTTCTACATACAGAGAGAATGCTCCTTACCTTTACTCTCCATAATATACATGTTATTCGCTGGTATAATTTAAAAATTTGTAATGACTGGTAGTTTGTTATTATTACTAAAAGTTAGTAACCTTTGATCAATAAATTCAGTTTATTGACACATGGAAATAGGTAAATAGGTACCATGTAGAGGGTACAGGAGCGATGTTACAGCAAAATTTTTCTTGATTTCTCTAATTAAAAGAAAAAGTAACATGTTAAATTATTCATCCTTCAAATTTTGATGAACAGTTTTGGATCTATTACTCAAGGAACATTGAATATATAGACTTTAAACTTCAAATAATGCAGTTCCCTCACAGTATATGTAAAATATCAACATTAGAAAGGATCTGAGGGGTTACAACTTCAAAATAATTATTTCCAGAATCCAGAAACCGGAAAATGTTAAGAGCTCATCAACAACGGATCGTAAATAAAATCTAATTATTTTATTTTAATTTATCAACAATTATGGGAAGTTAATTACGGAAAGGAGCACAAGAGTCTAGAAACAGCAAAATTCATTATGCTCTCTACATGCACGTTTCATTTCATACATGACGAAGACCAGAGCAGGAATGTATTTCTAAATTATGCGCCCTGGTCGAATATGATTGACCGACCAGTACCTGTTAGTAAATGTAAAAAAAAAATTCCGAGCTGACAAATAAAAACTTGCACTTATTTTAGATAGAGGGGCATCCATTAAAGACAATCGAGCTTCGGGGGCACGAGATCAGGAGCAAGATGAAATTTTTTTTAGAATCTGGTTTTAAAATTCACTGATTGTGTGCCTTTTTTATTATTTTTTTTTAATTTACAAAAAGGGCTCTGCTTCGGCCGTCCCGGGAAATCGCCCCCTACGCCCTTATGAAAATATGTCCACGGGCGAGAGATAAGATTAATGGAATCATTTTTATGATTTTCATTATTTACATTCAGAAAAACCTGTGGGTACACATGCTGCAAGTGACCATTTTTAAGTACAACGTCAATAGCACCATCCTGACGCCACCCAGGACGCAACAGGGTTCCAAAGAAAAGGTCGACAGCAGATTGGCGCCAAGGACCAGGTACTTCTGCAAGCGACTCCACACCAAGGGGGACTCTCCAGCGAACACTCGCCCTGACAACGTCTTTTTTTACAAACTTAGTTTTCAATAAAAATACTTTATTTTTACCGTTGAGAGAGCGTTTTAGTTTTTGCTGTACAGTGAAAGCAACCCTCAAACCTAATCTGACCTAACCTATCAGTTTATTAAGAATCAAGACAAATGTTTATACTGAAAGTCTTGTAGCAGAATGGATTGGCTGTATTTCCAGACACTATTTCTATTTGCTAATTCTAGTTCTATTTTTTCTCTATCACCATAATGATGATTCCTAAATATTTATAGGTTAGTACGTCTAGTTCAATTTTCTTGCGTTTTTATCCTTGTTTTGGTATTTTTTTTATATTTATTATTGTTATCTTATTGCTTTCTATGTTAATCTTAATTTTTTCTCAAGAAACTTTTTTATGTTAATTAGGTTTCTAAATCCAATGTCAACGGTTAACTTTTGATGCAATTTTACGTGAAGGTAGCTTCTCTGAGAATATATTACATTACATTATGTAATTGAAAATTTTTTGACTCACTGTAATCAATTGTGACAATTTCTTGACTAATTTTTGAACAGTTTACTAAATAAAAAATAAATGTAAACTAGACTTTATCAGTAATTAAAAAAGTTTTACTTACTGGATGATCTCCTGTTACCATAACCACCCTAATACCAGCACTTCTACACCTCTCCACCGCGTCTGGAACCTGTGGTCTGGGCGGGTCGATCAGAGACATGAATCCAACAAATCTCAGATCTTTTCTAGGGAAATTGGGTGGTTCCCCGCAGAATTTAAAATCCTTCGTATAAGAACTGTCCAACATTAAGTCGGCAAAACCTAACACCCTCTCTCCTTTTTCCGCGAGTTCAGTCATAGCTCTGTCACAGAGTATTCTCATATCGTCAGTCATTTCTTCAGTTCCCTTTTTAGTGCACATTTTCGAAGACCTGGCTAAGATGCGTTCTGGGGCGCCCTTCATCACTACTAGGCAACCACCTTCTTCCATGGCGTGAATACTGATCTAGAAAGAGGAAATCTAAGAATTCAGAAATCTGCCACAGAAATAATTCTGGGAGAGCAAAACGGAATATTTCAATAACACGTTAAGTAAAGGATTAATGAATTTAAAATATTCCAAATACTTGCCACTGGTCATTTATTTGTGACTCATATTTTAGTTTCTTAATAACGAATTTTGGTATAAAAATAGAGAAATTATATTACATTAACTGTATATTTTACTAAATATTTTCTGTGCACCCTGAACTATTCTATATACTTACTTGGTATTTGGTCACAGAACTAAAAGGAATTTCAAGTAATTTGGGATTCTTGTGTCGGAAATCGGTCGGATTTCCATGTATATGACTGAGTTCCACGAATTTCAAAATGGCTTCTTCTGAGGCATCCCCTCTAACTTGCCTGGATTGAATTGGTTTATCCTCTTGCCCATGAACAAACTCTGCTCTATTACAAAGGGTGGCACACCTCATTAGAGTTTGAAAACCTATTTAAAAACACATTTAAAGTATTTACGTGAAGTTAACTTTGAATTTACCTTCAGATGTATTATATTCTTGCGCTTCCTCTTGTTGAGTAGTAGAGTCTGCATCGATAATTGTGCCGTCACACCAGAAGTGGCAAACAGTCATTTTATTCTGGGTAAGAGTACCAGTTTTATCTGAACAGATAATTGATGTGGATCCTAGAGTTTCCACAGCTTCCAAATTTTTCACTAAACAGTTTTTGGCTGCCATACGCTTTGCTGTCACAGACAGACATACCGTTACGGTGGCAAGTAAACCTGGAAAGAAGAAAACAATTAGTTTATAAACCAGTAAAATGAAATAACGAGAATATCTGTATTTTTTGTTCTTGTTTTTGCTAGATTATATGTGGATAGTGAAAACAAAAAAACAGTTATATATTGGGGTGAGATATAACAGTGTTGATCTAATAATTATTCAATGTCTAGGTCTTCGATATGACCAGATTGGCAAAGGTTGCAGGTACATACAATGAAATTGAGACCCGTGTCACCACTAGGCGAAAAATTTTTAATTAATATTGCAGGAAATAACTCCTCTTCAGACTAATGCCCTGACCAGCATTGTTAAATTTAGTAAACAACATTCGTCGGATGAACCCACCAGATACATGCCGATTTCAATTTTATTAGTTCTCATCTTTAAGACAACCAACAAATGATCCAGTTTTATTTTAATCTTTTAATCACTTCATCGATTTTATTTCCACATCTCTTCAATACCAAAGTACTTTTTGGATGAATATTAATTAACTTATTACTTATTGTAATAGGTACAACATTTGATTCGAAGAGTTCTGAGAATGTTGAAATAAAATTGACGAAACTTTTAACATTTATATAATTGTTTTTATTTCCACATATTAGCCATCTTCCTTTCAATTTTACATTGGATAACGAATTCTTAATTGGTGTCCAAGAATTCGAAGTCATTTTATTTTTAGCAATGTAAGAGGTCTTTCGCATAACGTTAGAACTGTCACATTGTATTATAATTGTTTAGTATCCATTGATGTGGTGAATTGCCTGATATTTGTCAAAGTATACAAATGTCGTATGGTGTAGATGTAGATGATGCATATTGATACATTCGAAATCCTGTCTTCACATGTCAAATATTCATCAAAGCCTTTATGAATGACAGATCAACAAAATATACGTGACATCTGCTGCAAAGACCACATCAGTTACAAATTTCAGTTTGTGAAAATGAATTCTCGTTTCCACAGATTGGAGTTTGTAAATTCTCTATGTTTGTACAAAAAATAGCAAGTACACAAGCGCTATAGATTTTTAACCAAGCAATTTGCAAATGTTGGACACATTTTTTAGTTTGGTGAATATTTAGAGAGTGGAGCCGGCTCTAAACTAAATGTTGATACTACTACTGCTTGTTTTAAAGTTACAAATGTAATTTTGTCATCAGAAATATCATTTCATGTTTTCATTACATCTCAATTTTTGGGATGCATAAATAATTTTATAGATGCATTACACCAACAAATTTATGGTATAAAGAGGATGTGAGACTATTCCTACCTTCTGGTACGTTGGCAACAATGATACCAATAAGAAATAAAGAGGCTTCGATCCAGGAATAGTTCATGCCTAAAGCTGCAGCTCCAAAGACGACTCCCAAAAAGCATGCCCATACACTAATGATCTTCATGAAGTGTTCCAGCTCTCGAGCGATTGGGGTTTTATTTGGTTGCAATCTAGCTGTTAAACCGGCTATCCTTCCCATTACTGTACGGTCACCAGTTTCGCAGACAATGCCTATGAAAATTTATGCTGGTAAAAGAATATTTATGTTGGTGTTAAGTTACAGAGTTTCACTAATGTCAGTTTTTTTCTATATAATTGTTAGCATATGAAACTTAAATACAGGGTGTAGCAGTGATGTTGTGTCAAATTTTCAAGACTACCTCTTCCATCTTTCAAGACCATCTTTTCCTTCTTTCAAGGGGATCTCTTGTTAAAGCAGACAAAAACACAATAATAACGATTTTCGACTAGTTACTCCAATAACCACTGAAAATATAATTGTTTCCTACTTAAACAATTTGATAAGTACTATCCAGTGGCATAATAATTAGGAGAGATTCGAGAGGTTTCAATTCTCAAAAAAAAAATTGCAGATTTTTCAGCTTTCTTTAGACCAGTTCAAAATAAAACTTTTGTGCTTCTTAATTTTATAGCAAATTAATTTATTTATACTTATGATTTGCGGTAACGAGCACCTAACTTGGTCATACTTTGAATTTTTAACTGTGAATTGTGTATTTTAGAAAAAAGAAAAAGAAACAGGCGCAAAAATTTCATTTGGGAATGGGTTATCCAAATCTGTAAAAGACAATTTGCCTGTATCACGCTTAAAGCTATGTATAGATAAGTAATATGAGATGGGTAACTGATTAAAAATAAGTTACTGTTGTTTTTTTGACAAGGAATCAGTCTTGAAAGTTTATCACAAAGTCGTTGTTACACCCCGTAAAATTCTACGTAGGTTGATTATTAATTGTTTTTAGTAGGTACCTCTTGCAGTTCCTTCGACAGCATTTGTGGAGAAGAAGGTAAAATTCTTGGTTTCGAGAATATTATCGCTAGAACACTCAATAGTTCTGAATTGTGGTTCAGATTCTCCAGTGAGTGCTGAATTATCTACCTGAAACATTTTAATAATTCGTTTCAATACAAAATTGACGATATTTTAGACTGAAAAATGCTGACAAATAAAAATTATCTACTTGGAACATTTTAATAATTCATTTTATGGAATTTCAATACACAATTGACAATATTTTGGACTAGGAAATGATTGACTAACAACTATTTGTTTTAATATAGAAATATTTAAATTCGTATTCACTAATTTTTCAATGTTTTGAATTTTAAAGAAAAAGCGAGAAAAATTAACCTATACATTGGGTAAACTAATTGAACTGGGCACAATTGCTAACTTAGTTGTTACTGGAGGTACAAAATCAGCTAAAAAAGAAGTAGCTATTTTGTTAATGCAAATCTGTTGACTGATATAAGTTAAACAAAAATACTTGATGATAAATCATATAAGTTTGATGCGTTTATATGTAACGGAAAATATGTTCCAAGTCTCTTTCTAACACGTATAATGTTCCCTTTACCCCAAGCAATGTTGAAAAAATAAACGGTCTATTCAGTTATAATATAATATAAAATACAAGGTGTTCCACTTAAAATAATATAATTTGCCTAATATTTTGTTTCTTTTAGTTTATTTTAATCAGCAGAAAAATTGTTACTTCTTTAACCTATTTTGTATCTCCAATAATAACAAAATTAGCAATAGTGCTTATTTAATTTGGTTCATCTTATATGCCTACTATATGGTACTAAAAAACTAGATACGCTAAAGAAATAATTTCATAAACAAGCAAAGCAAAAATATAATTATCTAAAATAAGAAAAAAAAAGGAATGTGACATCATTAAACGATGTTGCAAAGTTTTGAAGAAATCATTTTCTATTCCTGTTTCTAGCAACTATGGTTTTGACATTACTTTGGGCCAATATCACAACATGAAATTCAGTCACGAAAATTAACCTATTTCTGTAGTTTAAAGATGTTTTTTGATGGGTATCAAACAGTTTATCTGACTTAATGAGAATTTTAAGAAAATTTGAATTAACTTAAATTTAAAGTAAAGCAAAAGTAGAAAGAGCTAATAATAAAAAATGTATAAGATATCTCCACTCTGAAAATTGTAAAAACATAAAACATTTAAATAAAAAAACAATTATCCAAAATGCTTCTTGTACTTTCAAAATATTTACATTTTTCAACGCTGCAAGTGTTTTCGTAGACATTTTCAAAAATGAAAAATATTACTCAATTTAAAATGTATGTTCTTACTTTAAACCCTTGACTCTGAATGATCCTAATATCTGCAGGTATTCGGTCACCAAATTTCATTTCAACCAAATCCCCGACAACTAAATCTTTGGACATAATAGTCATCGTTTCTCCACCTCTTATCACAGTCGCTTTCGGAGGTACCATATTTGCAAATGACTCCATAATCTGCAATATAGCAAACAGGTAAATGATAATTGCTGTCACCTTCATGTTAGTTAATATGATGAATTTATTAATAAACTTATGAATTATTGTTTTATATGCATGAACTCAATGTAAGAAATTATGCAGGAAGAACGTACTTTTAATAATTCAAAAAATTTAAAAAAATATTGTTATTTTGTTGTAATGTTGTAAATGTTGGATTACTTACTTTGTGGCTTTTGTGTTCTTGGAAATACATAAAACACCCAGTAACAACAACTACAACAACGAGCACACATCCTAATATAAGATTATCGTTATCTATTTCGTGAGTTGTGAATTTTCTAATTATAAAAGCAGTGAAACACAAAGCAGCACCTATCCATAATAGTAACGAAAAACCTGAAACAATTAAGAAGGTATTAGAAAATATTCTGTAATATACCTAATACAGAATGTAATGAAAATACTTGGCTAAATTTGCTTGGCAGATTATGGGTGTATTTATACAAAGGAGCATAAATGCTACCAAATAACCTTGAAGCCAAAATATGATAATTACACCAAAAAAATCATATTCGTATTTTACACTTAGATTTGGGATATATGAAGGTCTTGCGCAAAGGGTAGTTGACTGTTACTATTTCTTCTATAATTTTTTTTATTTTTTCCCCATATAAAAACATTTAAATCGAACCATTTAACGAAAAATTTAACATTTACAAATACGATTTTTTTCGTCTTTTGATAATGTCGCCTTCTTTCAAGAAATAACACAATATTCGAAATGCATTTCAACTCACATGCTGCTGATGTGAAATTTTACAAATATCTTCTTATATGTAAACATCGCTTCTTCTTTTATCTAATAATAATTAAAAAATAAAAAAATGGAGCATAAATAAAAAAGATGGGGATGAAATAGTAACAGTCTAAAATTACCCCTTATGGAAGGCTTACGACTTGAATGATATTGCAGAAATTAATATCCAGATACCTTAAATCTAAGTTTAAAATATTAATGACTTTCAAAAAACAATCTCTATCATCCTTCGAAGTGGATATATCTCTCATTATCCATTTTAAGAAAAATATTTATATAAAAATGTACACATTTTTCTGATTTGTCCCCATAATACTAGGAGACAATTTAGAATTCTTACATTACATCGTTTTGTAGAGAATCACATGGTCGAATATTAAAAAGAAAAATTGATTCCAAAATTCAAAATCACGCAGTATATTTATCTATACAGTATACAGGGCGTGTGATGGCGAGTTAACAGTATACATAATTATTAATAAAAATTATAAAAAAATCGACAATTTGCAGTCAGTATTATCCGATTAAGTACCGCGAGATTTCAATTGCATATCTAAGTTAGCTTCAGAGTTACGTCGACTTTTGACTGTTAATGTATTACATAAAATTATAGGAAAATAACACGAAACACAAGATTTTGCCGATGTTATTTGAAAAAACTGCATGCTCTGATTATGGAATAAATTTCAAAAATTTGTGTGATTCATCACAAACATTTATATAACTCTATGGCTAATTGATCGAAAATGTTGCTGATTACACTGGGAAAAACATTATTGCAATAGCTGCGATAAATTTGAAATTTTGGCAACCCACCAAATTCGTAATGAAATTTCGCATTTATGATGTAACACGGTTTGGTAAATGTAAACTAATAAAATGCCAAATATTATTCTCAACACAGGTTTAATTTTAATTCACTAGAAATCAGAATTTAGAAAATCAACACGATTTTTTAAGTTGCAAAAATAGATTGTTTAAAATTGAATTTATATCATATATGTTTTGCTAGCAGAAAAAGTATTCTAATATTTGTATGAATAGTAAATTTTTTCACTCATGAAACTATCGCACACAGTTGAGGAAAAAAACACTACACATTGTTACATAGATAATTACATACTCCCTTACTATGGACAGTATATTATAATTAGTTGCCTTATTATTAACTCTTCATTTATTTGTGTAAAACAACATATACAGGGTGTTCTCTATGACAACCTGTGGCAGATGGTAACTGGGTTAGTTTCAAACATTTTTTCTTATAATATTTTTGTTCAGAAGTTACAAACATTTTAAAAATATATAATTTCATATTTCAATCAAATATCATTTTGTTAATTCATTTGACACTTAGCTTTAAAGTGCTAAATAAAAAATGCATTTATTTACAAGTGAAGTGAAGTGAAGTGAAGTGATATTGTCTTTGCAAAAGGGTATTCAAATGGGAATACATCTGTATCCTGAATGCATTGAAAGAATTAATCAGATAAGAAATGATCAAAATTCTCCTCCGTCAAGTGACGGAATCTTTAGTTCGCCGATGTTGAGGCTTGCATTTGAGTCAAGGGTGGACATTTTGAATAATTTTTATAGTCTTAGGATTTGTTAATTTGGTTAATAAAGATTAACTAATGTTTAAGCTTTAAACACAAATAATAATTATTGTTATAGCAACCATGATTTTTATTTAACAGGCACTTTG
Organism: Anoplophora glabripennis; assembly: GCF_000390285.2. NCBI lineage: Eukaryota > Metazoa > Arthropoda > Insecta > Coleoptera > Cerambycidae > Anoplophora > Anoplophora glabripennis. Next base: position 272,338 of record NW_019416354.1, read on the forward strand.
AAATATGACATAATATTTTTTTAAATGCTTGTAATTTCTAAACAAAAACGAATCATCTGTCAAAGTTTATCATAGAACTTGTAGAACTCCCTGTATATCGAAATCTACAGGCTGCTCTTTTTAAAAATTCAAGTGTTTATATTTTTCTGCCATCTACCAGAATTCGAAAAAATTACAAAATAAAAATATTGTTGCTGTATTTGAGCTTATTTTAATCGGGATTTTCAAAATATAAAGACATACTTAGGTCATTGTTTCAATTTTTGTAAATTTCAAAAGCATTTGGTAAGTCATTCATATACAGGTTGTCACCTAACGAATGTTAGGTACTTCAAGGGTATTTATATTTAACCAAACTTGCTTCAACGAAAAAAGTTGCAAGGTGTTAAAGTTTCCTTTTTTTATTTCACGTTTTCTCCTTAACTCAGAACCCAGTTTGATTTGAGCAAAATGCTGCTGTTGCTTAGTTTCTCTTCATGAAGTATGCAGTAATTATGTTTGTATTAGGTTAAATAATACAGGACGTTCATTTTACTACAACCCGTTGTGATTATTCTTCTGTAATTGTTTTGTACATTTAAATTTTTACATGCAACTATTAGAAATAGGTAGATAATTTTATTCTAGACAAAAAATGTATAGGTACCTATCAAAAGTCGAAATTATGCTCGGTTATGAAGATATTACAGAAAATATTTATTAACACATATCCCATATTTTTTGGAACACTTAGCACAACTGTCAATTATTTTGTACAATCGCTTTCCTTCAAAGGCTTGTTTACACGGGGACAGTAGGTAAGTGGTAACTAAATTTTAAGTTACTGCCTTTTCTGCAAGTGATGTTTGCACTGGTAAGTTCTAAGTTTAGTTGTTGGTAAGTTCTAGTGCAGTTTATAAATATTTGCAAACCTGACGAGATGAACGTGAGGCAGCAGTTTGTAGAAGAATTGAATGGCATACTACGAAATATCCTAAATATTATATTAGAAGAAATAAATGAAGAAATATATGAAGAGAAAAATAGACCTAAACGACTTTGGGAGCGAAAGTGGATCAGCAGGAGGGAAAAGTTCGGTGCAAGTCGTCAACTTGCACGAAAAAATAGAATAAATTCTATTCCAGTGTACTAAATTTTTACTTGCTCCATAACTTGTTACTTACCACATATGCGCTGTTCAAATAGGTTCAAGTGACTTAAAATTTAGTTAAAATTTAGTTGACTGTTCCCGTGTAAACAAGCCATAAGAAATTTTTATTTCGTTAACTTTTGCTGGTAGTTATTATTACGTACTATACCTATGGTAAGTTCCATGTGAAGTGTTTAGTGTAGAAAAATAGATACTGTCCCTTTTTGCTTCATACTATTACGAAGGCAACGGTTGTGTCACTTTATGTTTGAATAAAATTACATAAGAGAGAACTCGGCCTACAGCCAACCCTGTACCACATTGCAGTCACCCTAACGTTTCCGATATCTATTCATATATTATTAATATCATTGATATATTTCAACGTTTCACATTCTTGTTAAATTTTTATTTAAAATATAGTAGAGGCAGCCTAAGTTCATCTATTATAAGCATGTATTGGTATGTGTTAGCCAGGTTATATAGATAGCTTGTTAATATAAAAAATTCCATTAATCTCGATAACTTGTATATTTTACTAAACTTGCTGATTTATAAAAGCATTTTTAATTTATTGTGGTGTAATTTAAATTTGGTAAAACAATTTGGTTTTGTCTTTAAAAATTTAAAATTTGCCTATCCTTTTATTAAATAAGAGTAAGTATTATTTATTACTTCACTTTCTAACAACCTGCATCTTTGTATTTGAATGCTCAACATCTACTTTAGTATACTCGTAACTCATTATGAAGGAAAGTTAAAAGCGGCATTTTATTTTAGGAATATGGAAGTACTCTGCGCCTACGGGAAATAAAATAAAATTAAATCGGCTTTGCTGTAGAAAAATATTGTGAATCGAAATAGTTTATTTTATTTCAGTCCAGGTGGCACCAATTTTATTTTAAGTGAAATTTTGAGAGTGGAAATTCAACGTTTATTGCACATAAATAAAAAGCCTGCTGACGTGTAGAAAAGTAAATAAACTATTATTATTTAGGAGACAAGTAAGAAATATACATATACGCTCTTCGTCACAGTTAAAAATATTTCCAAAAAAAGGACGTGGGGAAGATATAATGTTAGAAGGCGTTTAAGAAAGAAGAAATAAATTAAAAAAGATGTTTAAGAAAAATCTCATGTACATGCATATTGCATACATATCTTTTACAGGGGGAGTCACAAAGAGGCTGTAAGAATTCAGATTTAGATTTTTAATGTTGAACATACTACACTGTAAAAAAATTTCACTCAAACACTCAGTTTTACTCAATAATGTATCAATTTCTGTCCACACCCAATTGAGTGAAATTTTCACCCTATTATTATGAGTACAACTGACAATGAGTGAAACTATTGCATCAGAAATGAGTGAGTTTTACTCAAATCCGAGTTACTGCTAACTATCAATCACTTTTGATTCTATTCTGAGTATGTAAAACCAATTCAGAGTTGACTTTTCCTCTAATATGATTTTGATCAATTTGTGATTATATTTAAACTAAAACTGACTACTTTAATTCAAATATAGGTACTCCTTAAATAAATTCTTCACGTAAACTCACATTTGGTGCACTCGTACCTAAATCAGAGTAAATGTCCTGATTACTGAGTGAGTTTAAAAGTATATTAATTTCGGGTAATTTGAATGGCGCCGTGAAGATGGCACCACTTACATATTGCTTTTGTAATCTCGACCACAGTTGATAGGGGCCCGTTAGATGCTCCAGAAAAGCGTGATCGCCAGGAGAACAGGAGGAGGCCCCGTGAAATGAATTAATTTCAACACTGTATATTCTAATTAATCATTTATGAGTGATTCATTTTTGCACTCAATATTTAGTTAATTAAAAACCAACTCTGAGTAAAAAATGACTCATTAATTTCTGTTGCAATAATTTCACTCACAATCAGTTGTACTCATACTAATAGAGTGAAAATTTCAGTCAAAAGTCACTCAATTGATAGTTAGCCTGTCTCTTTTCTGTTTTGTAGTTAGCAGTAACTCGGATTTGAGTAAAACTCACTCATTTCTGATGTAATAGTTTAACTCAGTTGTACTCATACTAATAAAGTGAAAATTCCATTCAATCGAGTCTGTACTATACAGTACTGAGTAAAATTAAGTGAAATTTGAGTGAAATTTTTTTACAGTGTATCTGTAAGAAAATCAATCCAATGAACTCTTTTGTTTTATTAAAAAATGCGTTCATTTCCTTCTCCTCTTCCATTTACACTTATGAGCGTCGAATTTGGATTTTAATTAGAAATGAAATAATTTAAAACTATAAAAAAATTAAAATAAATACCTACTACTTGCGATAAAATGCGACAAAATGATCGAAGATCACTACGGCGTGTCACAAGTTAATCTTTCGACATGAGTTATTATAGTGTTATTGTTAATAAGACATTCGTAACAATATAATTAAAAATAAAATAAATATCCTGACCGAAGACAGATTTTTTATATGAAAGATGAAATTAGTCCCTTACAATTTCTGTGAAAAATAGGGATATTTATTTGTCAAACTATTTCGGCACCGGGTCATTCTATTTATATAGGACCAATTTCTGTGCCAAAATAAGCCGCATATATGGGTTGTCCACACATATCGACGTTATTTTAGGTTATAAGTTATTTTTGTATGGTATTATTCCTGGAATCTTTAAATGCATGTATTACATTACTGATTGATTGATTTTTACACATAAATAAATACATCGTCTAGAAAATTAGCTTGAGTATAATTTGCTGCAGAAAGCATAGTAATTAGGAGATACTTTTCCACTTCTTAAAAATAAATATTCGATAATTTATGTCTACAAAATATCTGTGGTTAGTTATTTTAAACATATTTTTTTCCGACCGAATGTTGTCAAGATAAAATTTAGTATTATCGAATTGCTATGCTTTACTTACGTACTGTATATCTGTTATTATACAGAATGTAGCTTAGATACGTAAAAATATTTCACGAGTTACTACATACGTATATTTGAAGATTTTTGAAATAGAGTGATAGAAGTTGGACTAATACTTAGGTAAAGGACACATTTTGGTATCTTATGTCTATTAAAAAAAAAGAATGATTCATACTCTGACTCATGTAACTAAATAAATCGTAAGGGTGTTGCAATATGTATAACTAGTTTGATAGAAAAAAATGACGAAATCATATCGATCACATTTTTTACATAATTATAAATAATGTTAACATTAATTTTAACATTAGCGCCTTCGCCAGATTTTATGATCGCTTGTGAAGTGACTTTTTTCAAAATCGTATATTATTAAATATACCCAATATTTTTGAATTGTAGTATTAGTTTATAATACATTTACATTTTGCTTATTCTATTTCAATCACAACCTTCAATATATCAAAGAATTAATTGAAGACGATGAAACTTTCTAATTTACTGGATAATTTTGAGGATTTTTTTATACTACTTCGTTAATTATACTAATTTTAGTAACATAATTATTACAGTTGTGTTTATTTTAAGTATTTAAAACATAAGTTATATTGTTGGTTACTCTACTTACGTTAAACACTATTCACAGAGTTGTAAATACTGAATTGCAAAATGTGAAAATTGTTCTGATCGGCCAAATTAAAGGAAAAGGGTGTTTCACAACTTATACAAATTTGGAAATACATGCGGCATGAGAAATGGAGTTAATATCGTAAAAAATGTTTTTGTGAAATCCTTATAGTTTCCGAGAAAAAAGTTATTGAAGTTGTAGTACATTCAACCATTACATAGCTGGACAACTGTAGTCTCTAGCGCCATTCGCAATACGCGTGGAAAGCCACGTTGCCTCAGCGACTCCAAATACTGAAATCCGATTTTACAATCGTCGTTGCGATACTGTTTACAATAGTTTTTTTCGTAGTTAGTGTCAAAAATGGCTTGCGTGTGTAGCAACTCGGAGTTGATGGATATCGTTTTAATTTATGGTGAAGAAAGACAATATTTGTATTATGGTAAAGCATTTGTGTTATGGTGAAGTGTATTTTTAAATAATTTTCGAACTTCCCGTTTTGATTTTTTCTTTACAAAGTTGTATTTGTACGAGTCCCCTGTACACCCAAAATTTTGTTTATTTTTGATAAGTTCTGAATTACTGTATATCGAATTGTGACAAATTTTTGAGCTATTTCTTGAACAAGCCGTGAACCACATATTTTGGGTGAAAATAAAATTACTTTCATTATGTCACTTTTAATTTGAGCTCTTGAACACTTATAAAGCCAAATTTTTACAGAATTAGAGGATTTATATATATATATTTTATCGGTTCGTTGCATATTAGATAAAAATGAACAGGCCTTTATTTGTCAAAAATAATGATACATCTTTAACGCTAACACTTCTATTTATAAGTAAATTATTAATCGAAAAGTTACAGAAAAAATGGTATATAGAGAGGAATTCAATTCTCTGCCTGATGATTTAAAATGTTTGCATGTGTTGTTGTTGTCAGTGTTATTGTTATCATTAGCCCTCTAAGTGCAAAAAAGTACAGGCGCTTCTGCCTCAAGATTTCGAAGCCAGAGCAATTTTTTGCAACTGAAAATAACAAGAAAACAACAGAACAAAGATCCTCTTTTCATAAGAACTATGTTTTAAAATCTTTGACATCCTGTATCTCGAAAACGAGGCACCCATATTAAAAATGACAGGATGAAAGTACCATTATTTTAGCACAAGTTAACTGTTAATTTGTGACATCCGATATTTCATGTATTTTTTCCAATTCGAAGTGAAGAATATCTGAAATTACTTATTTGGTTAGAACTAAGATCCATTCTTTATCACGTTTTCGTGCAATGGCACTTATTTTATAAGTATTGGTTAAAAAGATCAGTGAAATTTGGTAAACAGTTTAAAATCATTTATGAGTTTCTAATTCGTCGACACAACGGAATATACGAAATAGTTTTCGAACTATATATTTATTTTCTAGTAAATATTTTAAAGTAATAACTAAACTATAGAGTAACTGGGCGTAGGAAATGGACATTGGATTAAGACTTATTACATCAAATTGGGACACTGCGGTGTTCGCGTGGAATGCAATTAGAGATAACTTAGGAATCTGACTTGTTAGAACCAAGTGATAATGTATTGATTCAAGTTCTAATAACATATATGAAAAGAGTGATTTGGGTGTGGCATAATGGTATGTTAAAGCTTAGGCTTGTCCGCGGAAAAAGATTGAAGCTGAAAAATATAGCCTAGCATGCTTTTGGGCGTTTGTAGATTCATAAATTACTCTGATTGATAATTATTTATTATTCAAACATGGTGTAATGAAAACACAATATATCTTAGTGAAATATGTACATGCTAACATTAACTTCGATTAAAGATAGTTAACAATAAATTATTTTTCAGCTAGGTATATATTTTTACGGAACAAATGTCTATAAAGTGATTCATAGCCTATATAAAAAAAAATTAGATTATAGAAATTCAAAAATGTTGCAAGTTAACCGTTACCCAATTATTAACCATTTAGAAGTTAAAGGTGTTAAATTAAAAAAAACTGTTTTGACGAAAGCTCAGAAACGAACAAATACATTTTTAAAATTTTTCTGGCCATAAAATAAAACCATCAAAATACATTTTTTGATAAAATCTGTGGCGTAGATATGTAACCTGTAACTTTTGTTCCAGTTAATATATTTTGAATTTTTAAATTGTGTGGTAATAAGAATACTTTATTTACAGTAATACATCTTACGTTATTAGACAAATGATTACCTAAATTTCAAACTGTAAAACAAAACATCGATACATATTCGAGACACTTCAATATGTAACAATAACATATGTAAATTAGTATTGTAAAATAGTCACTTTTACAAACATATTAATAAAAAAAAATAAAAAATAAAAAAGATGTATCAGGTCAGTTCAGAAAATTGCAAGTTATTTGAACAAATTTTGTATAATTATTTATGGGCCTACTTGAGTAGTTTCATTTCTATATCACAACATGGTTTTATACCGAGAAAATCGTTTTTAACAAATCTTATGTCATTTAATATTAGAATTCATCAAGCATTTGAACGAAAAATTCAAGTTGATACAATTTTTACAGATTTTTAGAAAGCTTTTCATCGTGTAGCACATAATATATTGTTAAACAAATGTGTTTTACGGAGTTTCTCATACTACATTGAATTTGTTAATGTCGTATCTGAAAGATAGGCGTTTTATGGTAAAATATGGTAATATGTATTCTGACGAATTTAGAGTACCACAGGGTTCAAATTTGGGACCTTTTTCAATGATTCACCGGGAGTGGTGTCAAGTTCAACATGTTTACTGTTTGCTGATGATTTGAAAATTTTTAGAGAAATAGAGTCGAATCCCGACTGCAAACTATTGCAAGGCGACATTAATGTTGTTGTTAATGGAGTATTAGTAATCAACTTGATTTTAATATTAAAAAATGTCCTTTATGTCATTCACAAGAAACAGTGCTCCAATTATTTTTTTCTTACAGGGTAACATATGTGAAGGATCTTGGTGTAACTGTGGATAGGTACAAAGTTATCATATCGAGGACATATAGATAATATTGTTAATTCGGCTTAGGATTTATAATAAGACAGTTCAAACATTTAAGTAATGTCAAATGTCTCATTTTATTATACAACTCGTTAGTTAGATCTAAACTAGAATACTGTTCCGTTCTATGGCATTCTCAACCTAAAAAACATTTAGATAAATGTGAAAGAGTACAAAAAAAGTTTCTGCGTTTTTTGTATTTTAAAAAATATAACAACCCCCTGATTGTAACGTTACCAAAACAATGCATTTAATTGAGTTGCAGCAATATTCGTTCCTCGTTTGATGACCGAACAGCAGAAAAAAAAATCGTGTGTGCATTTGTCGGCAACTGCTTGAATAATCCAATGACGATGAAACATTCATTCAAAGAATCATAAAGCTGGGTTTACGGGTACAACATTGAGACAAAAGTTCAATGGATTGGCAAAAGGTGTCCACGACCCAAGAAAGCACGTCAGTCTCGATCCAATGTCAAAGTGATGCTCACTGTTTTTCCGACTTTGACGGAATTGTGCATTTTGAATTTTTGCCTCAAGGTGAAACAGTAAACCGTGTGTATTATCAAGGCGTTTTACAACGGTTACGTGAAAAAAAAAAAAAAAAAATCTGCAAAAAGAGATCAGAGTTGTGACGAGACAACTCATGGTTTTTGCACCATGACAATGTACCCGCACACTCAGCTTTGTTAATTCACCAGTCCCCAAAAATCAGATTACTGTCCTCCCTCACACTCCTTACTCGCCAGACTTGACTCCTTGCGATTTTTCTTATTTCCGAAATTAAAGAAATCAGTACTGAAAGAACTATTGATGACAGCAATGCAAATTCGTCACAGACTTTAAACGACATTTCAAATTAAGCTACCCAGGACTGCTTCGCGAAATGGAAACATCGCTGGGAAAAGTGTGTGAATATGGGAGGGGGTAATAATGTATAAAATTAATAATTGACTTTAAAAAAATAAAGTTCGGCTATTTTCTGAACAGACCTCGTATAATGAATAGTTTAAATTGTTTTCCAAAAGAAAACATATTTATTACCTACCTCTGTAACCGCATGTTATAGGGCGTTTCTGTCTTAAGTAGGTTACACTCTCGTAGCTTAATCTGCATAAATTGCAAGAAATATCGACATACAGTTTTGTATGTTTATCTCTATCTAGGAACATAAAAGCTTACGTGCTATTTTTGCTTAAATTTCTATGGAATAATTTCAAAATTGCGTGTGCTTTTATTCACTCTATATAATTCAAACTGACAACAGCAGAAACATCTAATTAATTTTGCCTTTACCAGAATGAAGTAAATTCATTTGTCTAAATGAATTTCGTCGTTGATTAAATCTATTTAATAACATTTCTTTTCTTGGTAATATGAAACAATTCCGCTTTTAACGTTTTTTAATCATATAAAAAGGCCAAAGCAATGAATGAAGTGAAGGGTCTTCACCCTTCAGCTACAGATGCTTTTCAAATGAAATATAATGTAACAAGTATATTTGTCTCTAGGTTTCCTAAGTAAATAATATCTTGACATGAGATACTGCTTTTCTTATACAAATGAAATATTTACTCTTCCTAATTCAACTTTCACAGTTCTATGCTGCCTATATTCAGATACTATGGTGCAACTAAAAATGTAAAAATATAAGTCTCCCTCAAATGATTTCAACATTTTTTTTAAATTGTCTAATACCAGTGGCGGCTGATGCGGAGGGGTTCTGGGGCGCCACCCCCCTAGGGGTTTTCGTAGTAAAAGATTTAATTTAAAATTTAATTTATAATGTTATCTATATATAATTAAATAGATCATTCTTATGAACCACATTAAAAAGGAAATATTAAATATGTAATGTGCAGTTAATTTAACTCGACTTGCAAAGTTCATTTGAGAAACACTGAATACGTGGGCTCCTCGTAGCTCGCTCCTAAATCTGGGAAGTGTATACAGCGGTGGTCATGGCTACCGTCGCGTCGCGCAGCAGTGAAAGACGAAGTGGGAGTACCGCATATCTACTAGTCCGTCCTTAATCAAATAATAGTTATTCACCGCTTTTTTTCTTATCAAACGTAATTTGTTTACATGTGGTGTAAAGTTTTGTTACGTACGTATATTTTGTTGTGTATTTTTTTAAAGAAAGATTTAGATTATAAATACAGACAGACACTTGCAATGCTATTCTAATCTATTAAAAAATCAATGGTGCGAGAAATACTAAACTNATCCTTATAGTTTCCGAGAAAAAAGTTATTGAAGTTGTAGTACATTCAACCATTACATAGCTGGACAACTGTAGTCTCTAGCGCCATTCGCAATACGAGCGGAGAGCCACGTTGTCTCAGCGACTCCAAATACTAAAATCCGATTTTACAATCGTCGTTGCGATACTGTTTACAATAGTTTTTTTCGTAGTTAGTGTCAAAAATGGCTTGCGTGTGTAGCAACTCGGAGTTGATGGATATCGTTTTAATTTATGGTGAAGAAAGACAATATTTGTATTATGGTAAAGCATTTGTGTTATGGTGAAGTGTATTTTTAAATAATTTTCGAACTTCCCGTTTTGATTTTTTCTTTACAAAGTTGTATTTGTACGAGTCCCCTGTACACCCAAAATTTTGTTTATTTTTGATAAGTTCTGAATTACTGTATATCGAATTGTGACAAATTTTTGAGCTATTTCTTGAACAAGCCGTGAACCACATATTTTGGGTGAAAATAAAATTACTTTCATTATGTCACTTTTAATTTGAGCTCTTGAACACTTATAAAGCCAAATTTTTACAGAATTAGAGGATTTATATATATATATTTTATCGGTTCGTTGCATATTAGATAAAAATGAACAGGCCTTTATTTGTCAAAAATAATGATACATCTTTAACGCTAACACTTCTATTTATAAGTAAATTATTAATCGAAAAGTTACAGAAAAAATGGTATATAGAGAGGAATTCAATTCTCTGCCTGATGATTTAAAATGTTTGCATGTGTTGTTGTTGTCAGTGTTATTGTTATCATTAGCCCTCTAAGTGCAAAAAAGTACAGGCGCTTCTGCCTCAAGATTTCGAAGCCAGAGCAATTTTTTGCAACTGAAAATAACAAGAAAACAACAGAACAAAGATCCTCTTTTCATAAGAACTATGTTTTAAAATCTTTGACATCCTGTATCTCGAAAACGAGGCACCCATATTAAAAATGACAGGATGAAAGTACCATTATTTTAGCACAAGTTAACTGTTAATTTGTGACATCCGATATTTCATGTATTTTTTCCAATTCGAAGTGAAGAATATCTGAAATTACTTATTTGGTTAGAACTAAGATCCATTCTTTATCACGTTTTCGTGCAATGGCACTTATTTTATAAGTATTGGTTAAAAAGATCAGTGAAATTTGGTAAACAGTTTAAAATCATTTATGAGTTTCTAATTCGTCGACACAACGGAATATACGAAATAGTTTTCGAACTATATATTTATTTTCTAGTAAATATTTTAAAGTAATAACTAAACTATAGAGTAACTGGGCGTAGGAAATGGACATTGGATTAAGACTTATTACATCAAATTGGGACACTGCGGTGTTCGCGTGGAATGCAATTAGAGATAACTTAGGAATCTGACTTGTTAGAACCAAGTGATAATGTATTGATTCAAGTTCTAATAACATATATGAAAAGAGTGATTTGGGTGTGGCATAATGGTATGTTAAAGCTTAGGCTTGTCCGCGGAAAAAGATTGAAGCTGAAAAATATAGCCTAGCATGCTTTTGGGCGTTTGTAGATTCATAAATTACTCTGATTGATAATTATTTATTATTCAAACATGGTGTAATGAAAACACAATATATCTTAGTGAAATATGTACATGCTAACATTAACTTCGATTAAAGATAGTTAACAATAAATTATTTTTCAGCTAGGTATATATTTTTACGGAACAAATGTCTATAAAGTGATTCATAGCCTATATAAAAAAAAATTAGATTATAGAAATTCAAAAATGTTGCAAGTTAACCGTTACCCAATTATTAACCATTTAGAAGTTAAAGGTGTTAAATTAAAAAAAACTGTTTTGACGAAAGCTCAGAAACGAACAAATACATTTTTAAAATTTTTCTGGCCATAAAATAAAACCATCAAAATACATTTTTTGATAAAATCTGTGGCGTAGATATGTAACCTGTAACTTTTGTTCCAGTTAATATATTTTGAATTTTTAAATTGTGTGGTAATAAGAATACTTTATTTACAGTAATACATCTTACGTTATTAGACAAATGATTACCTAAATTTCAAACTGTAAAACAAAACATCGATACATATTCGAGACACTTCAATATGTAACAATAACATATGTAAATTAGTATTGTAAAATAGTCACTTTTACAAACATATTAATAAAAAAAAATAAAAAATAAAAAAGATGTATCAGGTCAGTTCAGAAAATTGCAAGTTATTTGAACAAATTTTGTATAATTATTTATGGGCCTACTTGAGTAGTTTCATTTCTATATCACAACATGGTTTTATACCGAGAAAATCGTTTTTAACAAATCTTATGTCATTTAATATTAGAATTCATCAAGCATTTGAACGAAAAATTCAAGTTGATACAATTTTTACAGATTTTTAGAAAGCTTTTCATCGTGTAGCACATAATATATTGTTAAACAAATGTGTTTTACGGAGTTTCTCATACTACATTGAATTTGTTAATGTCGTATCTGAAAGATAGGCGTTTTATGGTAAAATATGGTAATATGTATTCTGACGAATTTAGAGTACCACAGGGTTCAAATTTGGGACCTTTTTCAATGATTCACCGGGAGTGGTGTCAAGTTCAACATGTTTACTGTTTGCTGATGATTTGAAAATTTTTAGAGAAATAGAGTCGAATCCCGACTGCAAACTATTGCAAGGCGACATTAATGTTGTTGTTAATGGAGTATTAGTAATCAACTTGATTTTAATATTAAAAAATGTCCTTTATGTCATTCACAAGAAACAGTGCTCCAATTATTTTTTTCTTACAGGGTAACATATGTGAAGGATCTTGGTGTAACTGTGGATAGGTACAAAGTTATCATATCGAGGACATATAGATAATATTGTTAATTCGGCTTAGGATTTATAATAAGACAGTTCAAACATTTAAGTAATGTCAAATGTCTCATTTTATTATACAACTCGTTAGTTAGATCTAAACTAGAATACTGTTCCGTTCTATGGCATTCTCAACCTAAAAAACATTTAGATAAATGTGAAAGAGTACAAAAAAAGTTTCTGCGTTTTTTGTATTTTAAAAAATATAACAACCCCCTGATTGTAACGTTACCAAAACAATGCATTTAATTGAGTTGCAGCAATATTCGTTCCTCGTTTGATGACCGAACAGCAGAAAAAAAAATCGTGTGGGCATTTGTCCGCAACTGCTTGAATAATCCAATGACGATGAAACATTCATTCAAAGAATCATAAAGCTGGGTTTACGGGTACAACATTGAGACAAAAAGTTCAATGGATTGGCAAAAGGTGTCCACGACCCAAGAAAGCACGTCAGTCTCGATCCAATGTCAAAGTGATGCTCACTGTTTTTCCGACTTTGACGGAATTGTGCATTTTGAATTTTTGCCTCAAGGTGAAACAGTAAACCGTGTGTATTATCAAGGCGTTTTACAACGGTTACGTGAAAAAAAAAAAAAAAAAATCTGCAAAAAGAGATCAGAGTTGTGACGAGACAACTCATGGTTTTTGCACCATGACAATGTACCCGCACACTCAGCTTTGTTAATTCACCAGTCCCCAAAAATCAGATTACTGTCCTCCCTCACACTCCTTACTCGCCAGACTTGACTCCTTGCGATTTTTCTTATTTCCGAAATTAAAGAAATCAGTACTGAAAGAACTATTGATGACAGCAATGCAAATTCGTCACAGACTTTAAACGACATTTCAAATTAAGCTACCCAGGACTGCTTCGCGAAATGGAAACATCGCTGGGAAAAGTGTGTGAATATGGGAGGGGGTAATAATGTATAAAATTAATAATTGACTTTAAAAAAATAAAGTTCGGCTATTTTCTGAACAGACCTCGTATAATGAATAGTTTAAATTGTTTTCCAAAAGAAAACATATTTATTACCTACCTCTGTAACCGCATGTTATAGGGCGTTTCTGTCTTAAGTAGGTTACACTCTCGTAGCTTAATCTGCATAAATTGCAAGAAATATCGACATACAGTTTTGTATGTTTATCTCTATCTAGGAACATAAAAGCTTACGTGCTATTTTTGCTTAAATTTCTATGGAATAATTTCAAAATTGCGTGTGCTTTTATTCACTCTATATAATTCAAACTGACAACAGCAGAAACATCTAATTAATTTTGCCTTTACCAGAATGAAGTAAATTCATTTGTCTAAATGAATTTCGTCGTTGATTAAATCTATTTAATAATATTTCTTTTCTTGGTAATATGAAACAATTCCGCTTTTAACGTTTTTTTAATCATATAAAAAGGCCAAAGCAATGAATGAAGTGAAGGGTCTTCACCCTTCAGCTACAGATGCTTTTCAAATGAAATATAATGTAACAAGTATATTTGTCTCTAGGTTTCCTAAGTAAATAATATCTTGACATGAGATACTGCTTTTCTTATACAAATGAAATATTTACTCTTCCTAATTCAACTTTCACAGTTCTATGCTGCCTATATTCAGATACTATGGTGCAACTAAAAATGTAAAAATATAAGTCTCCCTCAAATGATTTCAACATTTTTTTTAAATTGTCTAATACCAGTGGCGGCTGATGCGGAGGGGTTCTGGGGCGCCACCCCCCTAGGGGTTTTCGTAGTAAAAGATTTAATTTAAAATTTAATTTATAATGTTATCTATATATAATTAAATAGATCATTCTTATGAACCACATTAAAAAGGAAATATTAAATATGTAATGTGCAGTTAATTTAACTCGACTTGCAAAGTTCATTTGAGAAACACTGAATACGTGGGCTCCTCGTAGCTCGCTTCTAAATCTGGGAAGTGTATACAGCGGTGGTCATGGCTACCGTCGCGTCGCGCAGCAGTGAAAGACGAAGTGGGAGTACCGCATATCTACTAGTCCGTCCTTAATCAAATAATAGTTATTCACCGCTTTTTTTCTTATCAAACGTAATTTGTTTACATGTGGTGTAAAGTTTTGTTACGTACGTATATTTTGTTGTGTATTTTTTTAAAGAAAGATTTAGATTATAAATACAATACAACTTGCAATGCTATGCTAATCTATTGAAAAATCAATGGTGCGAGAAATACTAAACTTTAATGAAAAATTGAAAAGTTTATTTCGGACAAAAGCAGAAGAAGGGACTTTTACTATAAAATATAATGTTGAGCACATTTATCCTATATTTCAATAGTACTTAAAATAAAACTACCCAATTATGTTTGATTTTTATTTCAATACTTTGTATCTAAATATTTCCACCTTCCCTGGTAAGGATGTTAAGAGTCGCCATTGATTAATACTAAATATATTTTTGATATCGGATGTACGATTATATAATTTAGATGCTAGATAAAGAAAACTACGAGTAAAAGTAGCAGTTTTATGTTTAGGAATTAACTCCATTTAGCGTAAGGGTTTTTGTATATATGACTAAGACAAAAATAAGTAATGTAAGGATACGACTTGAGCTGGAAGGCAGTCGTATTCAGAGAGTAGTAGTGAATAGGTGTCAAATGTATGTTGCTAATAAACAACAAGTGATTAATAAATATAATATAAATTAGTGCAGAAGTTTTACGTAAACCCCGAAAGGCAGTGAACACCACAGGTTTATTTCACATATTTTTAAAAATTTTTCACAGATGGCAAAATACTCAAAAATAAAGAAGAAAAAACGAAAACCATGCTACAAATAAATAACTTTAGACAATATAGGAATTGACATTTTGGACTGACATTTTTATTATATGAAAACCAGTGGTTTAATTAAAATAGATGTATATTTTCCAAATACGTATTTATTGGGTCTTGTCCTTGTCCTTTGATAAATTACTGTGTGCCTGTTTGTTGTACATAAGACGTTAGCACTTGTTGTATACATTTAACGCAGAGGGTGATACATTCATTTAACAGAATTACTATGTAGGATAGCGTGTTGGTCAGAAAGTTATTATTATTTTTTTAATGGAAAATTCTATATTTTCACATATTTGAATTCGTTCCAAATTTATGAGCATGTTGGTATGTTGGTGTAATTACATGGAAAACACATTGTCATGAAATTCCGTACAGTTGTAAAACAAATTGTAAGTTGCAAATGCTTTTCCATAAATATAAAAAAATAATTTGAGGCTTATGATTTTAAATTTTGATAGTTTTAATTTATTTTAAAAAAAAAACATTTTTTAGATAAAAATAAAATTATATCTATATGTATATAGAATTAATTCCAATGTATAGAATCTTTCAGCCTTTAAGTTTGGTTCTAGTTGCTAGCTGTGTAACGTGACTTATTGACTCGAAAAGTCGACAGCCTTAATGTCTTCCCAGTCTATGTAAGTGACAAATGCGTTTAATTTAGCTGCTATTGAACAATTTCTGCCAGCTGGCTAGCCATTGTCTTTCTTTATAAAGCATCAAAAATTTGTTTTTTTCTTCATAAATACACGGTGTTAGAAGTTTGACTGCTTAATTTTAACAGACGATAGAATATATTAAAATAAACAAAAAAACCTTATATGACATGGGTCCTAAACTCAACCATTTCCGAGAAAAAAAAATTATTAAAATCTCCAAATTGATGTACAAGAGTTCGATTAAGGAATATTGACAACTGCGTGCATAGAATACCATAAAATACAATGTTTATCACTTTTTCGACTTCTTTAGGCTTAATTCTAAAAAATAATTAGCGTTGTAATAAATATAAAATTCATATCGAGCAATGTGACAACGGGCGGAAGATAACACGAGGTACTAAGCTGTCCAGCAATTCGCAGTTCAGTTGGTATCTGGATTCGACTGCGTCGGAGTGTTTTTTGCGTACCACTATTTCCTTTTCTTGTTGTTGTTTGTTTTAAAAATTATTGAATTTTGCTCTTTGGTAAATACCTTAATTATTTTTAATACGTATGATTATTTGGACGACGTGAATTTTTGGGTACTTTAATTACATATTTTTCAAATACATGTCGGAGACACTTGGTGGACATGGGAATTAGTTTGCTCCATTGTCTCCATTGAAATAATACACGGGTGACGTGGCACTATTTATTACAAGTTCGAACACTAAAGTATGAGAGCTGTTATATAAGTTATAAAATAGGAACTAACGGTCCGCCACTGTCAACCTGTTCACTACTTTTCTATCAAAACAATATTAACAACAATAATAATAACAATAATAATATAATAAAAGCCACACGGCTATGGCTGTTTCATCAATTGAATGATGCAGTTGCTTCCCGGGCTTTCAGTTTTGTTCCGTTCACAGGGGCGTTACCCAGTGCATTACTCAACCCTATCAATTTACTGTTTAACAAACATGACCATATAAGGAAGTGTTTACAAAAGTTAGATAATGATGGTCTTTCACACACAGGCTAAAACTTAACCCTGAAGAGATAACAATTTGGTACTTTAATATTTCTGTTAACATAAACAAAAACAGGCCCTCAACATTCCATCGACGGTGACAGTTCTTCGAATGGCTACTAATTCATAAGCGGTTACAAGGGTGATGCCGACATACATAATTTGATTAAAAGTTAAGTTCCTGTTTTAAGAGATATAAAAATAACAAAATTCCAGCTAAAATCTAAGCACAACACTATCTTCGTACTACAAAATCGATACATTTTATTTATTTAAAAAGAGAAAAACAATTGTCTTGAAATTTAGTAAATGTTTCACAATAATAGTTGTTTATATTTTTTCCGTAGGACAAGTCTGCAGCGTGCACACGAGTTGTGCATCAGCTGTGTAGCATTAGATTAAGCGCTGTTGTCACGTTGTGAAGAAACTCCCAAACTCGCTGTTTTTTGAAAACTGCTAATATTACGCCCCTGTAATATACAACTTTTTTGTTCATTTATGATTACTCTATCTCATGCTGAAGTAATGGCAGTCAAACTTCTTATGCCCTGTATATTTTTTATAATACAGTACGTTCACCGTTAAATGGACACAAAGCCGTATAACTTTTATTTTATTTGCGATATTACCTATTTTTGTTGAAAAAGGCATGGAATTCGTTACTTTTCAACATTTTGACGTTACTCAAGTTCGTACTTTACATTCGTGTGGAGACCCGCTGTGAGCATTTTTATACTCCTAAATTTGATAAATCATATTAACGATTTTTTTATTGGAAATTTAACAAGCACGTTAATAAGGATTATGCACCAAATACTGAAATAGTTTCTGTTCCAAACAAAAAAATTCTACGGTTTTCTGTCCACTTAAACACATACATACACTGTTTGTTTAAAAGATGAACATGTAAGATTAAATGGTATTTATAACTCGTTTAGAATTTAGAACTTTTAAACGACACTATTTTTACACAGCCACTTAAGAATACCCATTAATTAACAGATCATAGCTAACTATTATTTTAAAAAGGATACACGTGTTTATCTACAAATATTTGGTTGTAACCCGATGAAGAACTATGTAAAAAATTTATATTTTTAGATAGCTCCAACAAAAGGTTTACTTATATGGTTTATCTTAAAAATACTTCTACTAATAGAATATTCAGTTAAAGGTTTTTTTTCTTATTACCTACTAGAGATACTTCAAATAGTAAAATTTATTTATTTTTTTCAACAAGTATAGTATTACATGTAATTCAAAACCACATGTATATGTGAGATGGGTCATCTTTCTAACATACGTTCAATTTATTTAGTGAAAAGAATTTCAGAAAATCTGTGATATTAGTGGGTATAGGCACAGCATATGTAAACCAGCAAATTCAGATAAGCGGAAATCATTAGACGCGCGTAGCAGACAGCGCATCGTTTTCAGGCTGCAGATACCCTCACGATTCGCCAGCTGTGTATAATGAACAGGCTCAAATTAAAAAATTTAACAATTTGGAAATCGTCTTCGATAAAATTCAGAATGAGTGAAAACGGCGAAATGAGACGACCTTCAGCTTTTACATGAATGTATATTTCTTACAGTCATAATTTAGGTTTCTATGGTTTCTAAAAACATAAATAAACTAAATAAACACGCAATTTATATATTTATATTTAAAAAAATTAAATATATGATAATAAAAATATTTTACAGATATTTGCAATAAATTGAAAAAGAAAATTATACAATGCTCAACTTCTTTGATATACACCTTAGACTTCAAAAAACTTCAAAGGAAAAAGTCCAACGGCGTTAAATCGCATTATCTGCAAGGTCAATTCTGACTACCAAAACGGGAAATTACACGACCAGGAAATGACTCCTGCAGTAATTGAATTGTTTCTCGAGTTGTATGGCATATGGCATCGTCTTGTTGAAAGCACAGGTCGTCCACATCCATATCCTGCAATTTAAGCACACAAAACTGGATCATGTCACCATAGCGAGCACCATTGAAGCCGATCGTCCTTTGGATGCGTTTTCGTCCGGATTAGATTCGTCAAAAATCGGACTAAGAAGTGCGAATGATCCCATTTCAGTTTTAAACCTATTATTGAGGGTCGTACACTGTGCTCAAATTCATTCGGACGATAACATGTGATGCGCGAATCATCACATAAATGATGAAATTCTCCGAATTCTTTTCGTTTATCTAATATGTCACTAACCCAACACTTTTTTTTTAATCTTTAATCGTCGTCTAAGAAGGCAGCTATTTTCCAAAAAGATAATCATCCATATTATTTACAATTATAATATGCTGATTTGATAAATCAGTATGTACGACTGACACTTCGTGCAAAGCAAAAACTTGTCCAGTGGATCATACCACATGGGCGAAATCTGACAAAATTATTAGTCCGATTTCTGACGAAAATAATTAGGACGAAAACGCATCTATAGGACAACCGGCCGACTGTTGTTGCCTGACTAGCCGCATTTTCGAGGAAGAATGGTGCGATGATACCTGCTGCCCAAAGTCCGCACCAAACACTGACACGTTGTGGACCACTTGTTGTTCAACACAGTCACTGGTGGATTTTCTGAACGCTAAATTCGGCAATTATGTCGAATAATGACTCTATCAAGATGAAAATGAGCTTCATCGTAGTAGATGAATTTGTTCGAAAAATCAGCATCCACTTGTTCCATAATCGATTCAACGAACTCTCTTCACTCTGCATGGTTAGTAGGTTTCAGTTCTTGAGTCAATTGAACTTTGTAAGCATAAAGATGCAATTGTTTCATGAGAATACGCTGTAGAGAGCTTCTCGAAATGTCCAATTCTCGACCACGATGCCGAATTGATGTTTTATGGACTCAGCAACACTCTCACGAACTGCTTCGATGTTTTGTGTTGAACGACCTGTTGAAGGACGGTCAAGGTCTTTAAGTAACTGATCCAATCCCGCTCCTTTTCAAATAATTTCTTCAGAGTTGATGAAGTTAAAATACTATTTCGACCATANAATATTTTACAGATATTTGCAATAAATTGAAAAAGAAAATTATACAGTGCTCAACTTCTTCCTTCAAGGCGTGGGTGGTCGTGGGCTCGTTGATATATACCTTAGACTTCAAAAAACTTCAAAGGAAAAAGCCCAACGGCGTTAAATCGCATTATCTGCAAGGTCAATTCTGACCACCAAAACGGGAAATTACACGACCAGGAAATGATTCCTGCAGTAATTGAATTGTTTCTCGAGTTGTATGGCATATGGCATCGTCTTGTTGAAACCACAGGTCGTCCACATCCATATCCTGCAATTTAAGAACACAAAACTGGATCATGTTACCATAGCGAGCACCATTGAAGCCGATCGTCCTTTGGATGCGTTTTCGTCCGGATTAGATTCGTCAAAAATCGGACTAAGAAGTGCGAATGAACCCATTTCAGTTAAACCTATTATTGGGGGTCGTACACTGTGTCCAAGTTCATTCGGACGATAACATGTGATGCGCGAATCATCACATAAATGATGAAATTCTCCGAATTCTTTTCGTTTATCTAATATGTCACTAACCCAACACTTTTAATCTTTAATCGTTGTCTAAGAAGGCAACTATTTTCCAAAAAGATAATCATCCATATTATTAACAATTATAATATGCTGATTTGATAAATCAGTATGTACGACTGACACTTCGTGCAAAGCAAAAACTTGTCCAGTGGATGATACCACATGGGCGAAATCTGACAAAATTATTAGTCCGATTTCTGACGAAAATAATTAGGACGAAAACGCATCTATAGGACAACCGGCCGACTGTTGTTGCCTGACTAGCCGCATTTTCGAGGAAGAATGGTGCGATGATACCTGCTGCCCAAAGTCCGCACCAAACACTGACACGTTGTGGACCACTTGTTGTTCAACACAGTCACTGGTGGATTTTCTGAACGCTAAATTCGGCAATTATGTCGAATAATGACTCTATCAAGATGAAAATGAGCTTCATCGTAGTAGATGAATTTGTTCGAAAAATCAGCATCCACTTGTTCCATAATCGATTCAACGAACTCTCTTCACTCTGCATGGTTAGTAGGTTTCAGTTCTTGAGTCAATTGAACTTTGTAAGCATAAAGATGCAATTGTTTCATGAGAATACGCTGTAGAGAGCTTCTCGAAATGTCCAATTCTCGACCACGATGCCGAATTGATGTTTTATGGACTCAGCAACACTCTCACGAACTGCTTCGATGTTTTGTGTTGAACGACCTGTTGAAGGACGGTCAAGGTCTTTAAGTAACTGATCCAATCCCGCTCCTTTTCAAATAATTTCTTCAGAGTTGATGAAGTTAAAATACTATTTCGACCATATTTTGTACGAAAATTGGGAACTGTAGCTGCCAAATCTTCATTATTTTTAAAATATTGTTCAACAATGAAAACGCCTTGTTCTTTCGTGAGCGCAATTTTAATAACCCTAAACTGTCAGCTGTCACGCTATATTTTTTTTGGTTGGCAACACTTTATAGCACAAACGGCGCAAAATTCAAATCTTGGGTGAATTTTGGGACATACGATAGTATTCACAAAGAAGCATTTCGGACCGTATTTTCTGTAGAAGAGAACTTATCATGGAATTATATAATTTATTCTATCGCTTTTAGTTTGCAAAAAATACGTAGGTACCCACAATTATACTTTTTATAATTTATTAAATAACAAGCTGAAAATAATATGCAAAATAATAAAAGCTTGTGTATTACAAATATAAAATACAGTTGCTAGCATTAATGACAAGAAATTTTGGTACAACGTGATACAAAACAAATTTCCGAGGATTTTGTCAATGTTAATACATACTCTAACATTTTCACGTAAAATGTAAGTTTATCAATTATTAGAGAGAATTAGAATCAGTATACGCGTCGTATAAGTATTACCTGCAGTTTAGTATTTTTAAATTATATATTTACCACGATTATCATTTATTTCCTGAATAAGTAAAAAATTCTTATTACGGCCCTGATCAGCGCTTCTCCATCCAAAGAGGCCGCATACGGTTGAGTGCGATCAAAGTGCTGACAACAGAATGAAACTACTGGTTTATAGTCCAATTAACTAAGCCTTTAAATCGAAATTTTGCCAACATGACTGAATTTTTGATATGAGTTAGTTTAAGGTATATTATAACAATAAGTGAGAGTAATTTTTTGTTCAACCCCCGGCCAAGGGTGGAAAAAGATAAAACAAAGGGCTTTTTCAAGATAACTCAGAAAGGGTAAGAGCTAGAAAAAATTAACAGAGTTAGGGAGGCTAGAAGTTAAGGGAAGATTTCAGAAATTTAAAAAAAAATCATAACAAACAGAAAAATGATTGAATTTTGTAATTTTTTTTTTCAATCTGCTCTAAAATATGTAACTTTTCTTTTCAGAGAAATAGATATATTTTTTAATTTTTAATAAGAAAGTTATAACAAAAAATCAAATTTTTAATCGTTAATTTTAATGATTTAACAAAATTAAATTTCTGAAATCTTCCCTTAACTTCTAGCCTCCCTAACTCTGTTAATTTTAATAGTACAAGAAAAAGCTAAGAGACCATTTTTATGTAGAATTGTCTGCTTTACAACTTTTCTAGCTCTTACCCTTTTTGAGTTATCTTGACAAAGCCCTTTGTTTTATCTTTTTCCACCCTTGGCCGGGGGTTGAACAAAAAATTACTCTCACTTATTGTTATAATATACCTTAAACTAACTCATATCAAAAATTCAGCCAAGTTGACAAAATTTCGATTTAAAGGCTTAGTTAATTGGACTATTACAGATTCTGTGGTATAAGTCCAGCAGTATTTTTTTTTATTTAAAAACAAAAGCTCAGTGTCGAAATATTTAAAAGTTGAACTAGAAAATATGTTAATCGCTTTCTGAATCTACAACTTTGCTACAGAATTCTGGGATTTTTTAAATTTGAAATTTCAAATATACCATTTAGTGTTACCCAAATAATAAATTACTAGTAATGTAATAAAGTTAGAGCACCCTCGAAACATCAAAATTTATTACTGAAAATGCATAACATTTAATTAGACATTTGCCAGGCAAATAGAAGTTACTGATCATCAACGAGTCAAAAAGATACGATTTATTTGAAATTTTAGATAATTAAAATTATTCACTACTGTTACAAATATTTCAAACTGGTAGGTGTTAATATATTTATACAATGTGTAGCAATAATTGTAGATAGTTTATGATCCCCACACTAATTGATATGAAATAGAAATAGATGTGCATTTATTAATAGATTCCGATGTGGTGTATTTAACAAAAATATTTAATAATTTGATATGAAGTGGGTGACGAAATACAGCTATATCTTTACGAGTAATATTTTAATAATCTCGATTAGATTATTTAAATAACTACCGTAAGTATATTTTAAATAACCTTGCATCAAGGATACTGGATGTTTTGTATACCTTGTAATTAATATTTTACAAATATTTGGTATAAAGCTATGTATTTTAACACTTAAAAGCTTAATATAGTGTTTAAAATTGTTTCTATCGTTAAAAAGCAAAGTTTTACCTATTAATCTCATTTTGTAAACATCCGATACTTTATAGGTATTTTCTATAGAAGAATTACCACACCTATAAGAATTTCTCATCGAAATTTGTTATAATAGTAATGATAATAATTTATATTATTTTATTAACAGTTAAAAAAAAATTGTTTTATGAGAAAAATATTAACCTTTAAGAGTGGTTTTGGTTTTATTTTGGTTTCAAAGATAAATTTTTAAAAAGTGATATTATATTTGTGTGCAAATACCTGAAAAATCGCTATCCTGTATTCTTCGACAACAAATAAACTTTACTTGAACAAAATAATATGTTTATAAATTCTTGACGCGAAAAAATAATATTTTAACAATTACTTTATATAATAAATAAGTTTTGTAAGTAATTTTGACATTTTTTTCTGAAACCTTAATGTAGGTAGTTATTTCAGATATTTTTTTTATTTTTCACATATATGAGAGATTATTAATTTAACTAAAAACTATATATTCATAGAGATAAAGTCTTATAACTAATATTGAATTAATATACGAGGCATACCTACAAAGAAAGAGTGCTTAATTTATTAAAGATCAATACAGCAGCATATTTTGAAAAATTTATATATCCAGAAAGGTACATCAAACATTATTTTTCGATGTAGTCGCCTTCAATATCAATGCACTTTGCGAGCCGAGGGATGAGCTTTCTGATATCTTCGTCAAAAAAAATCTAACGACAATTCATCACACCATCCCCATAAACAATTTTTCGTTAAAAATCAGGATCGGCGCCTTTCCCTTTGTAAAAAGAAACCGGATTACGCTTCTCACCTCGTAAATGGCGGAATTCGGAATAGCGGCACACATTTCAACACGCCACTACAACAACAGTTCTCAATTGACAAACAAATGAGTGTATGTTCTGCTTCCAACACCTTGGCCTTGAATGCAGTGTTGCCAACTTTGTTGAAAACAAAAACCATAGAGCATCAGAGTGTCAGTACTTTGTGGATATGCCTCGTAATTTTAAGTCTTTGACAAATTTAGCACTACTATTAAAAAATATCTACTCACCGTGAGTTAATGTCTTAATAAACTTAATATATTCTGGGACTTTATGTGAGGGGGTTAGTGTGTTTGGTCCTGTCTTTTGAAGAACTGCTGCCGCCTGTTCTACGGTCAAACCGGTTTCTCTGTCTGTCTGTAACCTTCTACACAGATCACCTGGAATAAAAAAAATGGTTTTATTTCTTCAAGCTTTGTTAACTAGAAAAGTTTCATTCTCCAAATAATGCATTATATTTACTTATGTAAATTAGAGCAAATTTATTATGTTATGTATTTTGAATACATAACATAATAAACTACTACTCTTTTAAAATAGGCTGGTAGATATAATATTTACATGTTATCCTAAAATTCTTTGGAGATATCTTATTCATATTTTAAACATAGAAATAGGGCATAGTAATAATCCAGTTTGATACAATATTTTTTCGGGTTACATTGAACTATAAATTTAGTTTAAAATCCCGTAACTAAAATAAAAATTTGATGGTTATCAATAACTTTGCTACGAAACCTTAAAATTATTGGAAGAGAAAACAATTATTTTAATTTGGCTGTGGAGCTTTGGAATTAAATAAAAGTGACAAACTTTTATACACAATATGACGCGTTGGAATAAATTCTAATTCGGTTTAGCCGTTCAGTATTCAGTATACAGTGTGATGCATCTGATAAGTACGGATGAGTGAAGAAAAAGTTTATTGAACTGTAAAAAAACGCATTATTATTGATTTTCTTGCGAAAAAATGGCATGCACACAGCCACACCAAGAGAAGTTCTCTGTACTTTTCATGTCACATATGTTATCCGAAGTATTTTTGCCTGCTGATCACGAATCCGGTGTCAGAATTGAGCTATCACATCACAGGAATTTCCTAACTTCAAAAAACAGGTCAAAAATAGCAAAAATTCACGAAAAAGTGCTAGGAAAAATACAAAAATAAATTTTTTCTATATTCAAATGTTCATTTATATGATTAAGACCCCGTCGAACGTGAATCTGCGGTCAGAATTGATGGTTCTTTTTCTAAACTCAAAAAAAAAAACGGGTCAATTAAGGTCAGATATCACGAATTTTCAAAAAATAACAGATTCACGCCAAATTTGGTGTACGGGGGTTTTCGGGGTCGCTGATCACGGATTCGAGGTCAATTTTGCAAAAGTCAAGATGGCGGATCCAAGGTCTGAACCTGTAGAAACTTGACCTCGAATGATGCAATACCAAATAAGAATGATGCAATGCTATTTGGAGGTCATTAACCTCGAATGATGCAATATCGGATAAGAATGACGCAATGCTGTTAAAGGAAATAATATATCAGAATACAGATTATGCTAGCGTGGCAGTATTAAAGGAAATAGACTATCAAGTTGCAATTTTTGTTAACACTGTAAAATATAAAAACTGTATAAAGGAAATAAAATATCAGTTTACAATGATAAGAAACATAATAGCTGGATCGAGAACACCAACGTTATTTAGTCTGAATTATTTCATCGAACGAGCAGGTTGTATGTAAAATGTGTGAAGTTTCCACTAATTTAAGTGATGAGGAAAATTACGATTATAGTAAGCCTCTCGATGATATTCTGGCTAAATACGAAGAAGCCGCACGGTGGGAGCAGATATACTTGCTAAGTAATGTTTTCCACTAATATCTAATGTTAACATTCAAATACAGTGTGGATTAAGTCCATCTAGATTCTTCAGTCCTGCAATAATTATAAGGAATGGTAATGGCAATAAATTATCATGTTCTACCTACGAATGGCAAACTCTCTTGGAGCTACTGGATCGTTTGAAAAAAGATTTCTTCCAAACACCCCTACAAAATTGGCTTGATGTGTATGAACCAGTGTGTTGTGGAGATTACACGACAATTACGCAACTAGTCTATGAAAATATGAAAATGGTGCAGATCATAAAATACAACATGTGCATCGATCTTTTCCTTCAAAATGTTGAAGAACTGTTAAATCTCGATACTTGTGTGCTGTCGCATAGAATAACTATGCTAGATTCGCTGGAATTTTGTATGCACTATTATAATAACGAGCGTTCAAATAAAAAAGGTGGTCGAAGTTGGCTCTGACACATTGGACGTAGGGAGTAGCTTATAGCGACCAACTTAACCTCATTTCTCAACGAGCTGTATAGCAGCTGTCAGTTTCAATAACGTTAATGACTATATAACTTTATTTTAAAGAATAATCGTGATAACAATAACAAACAATTAAAGGAGCTGCGGAAAGTGTCCCCCTCCTTGTTATAACAATAAATTAAAGCAGCTGCTGAAAGTGTCCCCCTCCTTGTTCCAAGCACTTTTCACACCTGTTCCTCAAAGAATTAAAGACATTTTCTAAGATGCTCGGGGTATTGTTAATTTCACGAATCTTGTCTATAAGTCGAGCCTGCAGATGGTTTAAATCAGGAATAGGCAGTTCAAAAATAGTGTTTTTAAGGTAAGGCCACAAAAAGAAATCACACGGCGTAATATCACATGACCTCGGTGGAAATTCATGTTCAGCATTGAGACTTATTAGTCGATTTTGGAAAACTTCCCTCAACATATTCATCGTCTCGCCTGCCGTATGTGCCCTTGCGCCATCTTGTTGAAAGTAAAAGTTTGTAATTTCGTTTTCTTCCAGCTGGTTAACAAAAGGAGCGATAATTTCTTCTCTATACCTTTGCGCAGTAAGAGTACCATTAAAAAAAATAGGTCCATAAATCCTCCTTCGATTGAGAGCACACCAAACTCCAATTTTTTGAGCGTGTAGAGGGCCCTCGACAAAAAAGTTATCTGGTTTTTCAGAAGACCACATTCTCATATTCTGTGAGTTTACGTAACCACTTAAATGAAACCAGGCTTCATCAGAAAAAAAGGTGATATTATGAAGTTCACCGTAGTTGTTTAAAAACCATTCACAAAATACAGCCCGTCGCGGAAAATCAACTTCATGAAGTTCTTGCTGACAAGTTAAACGATAGGAGAACAAACGCAAATCTTTTTTTAACACTGTGTGGCAGGTACCGACTGATACTCCCACCATTTGTGATAAAACACGTACAGAAGTTCTTGGCGCATTTTCCATTATTTGTTGGACATTTTCTTTTAATTCTTCAGTCCGCTTTTTAGGTCGGCCGCTTCCTTCTTTTCTTGTTACACTGCCCGTTTCACGAAAAACATTAACACAACGCTGAACTGCACTTTGAAAAATTTTGTACTCAACAACGCCGGGAAATTGATTTTGAAATTCTATGAAACATTCCTCAATAGAATACTTCCATATTCCATCAATCTTGCGTCCATTTCTAAAGTAGGACTCTATGATAAACACTTTTTGTTCTTGAGAAAACACCATTTTAAACGCTTTTTAAAACGAAAATATTCAAATTGATAGCGGCGATATAGCGCTTTGACAGATGACGTTTAAGTTCATTTGCTATACGCTACGCCCTACGTCCAAATTTTCAGAACCAACTTGACCACGTTTTTATTTGAACGCTCGTTATATTAGATATTGTAAATGATTGGATAAAGTCTAAAAAAATTCTCTAAATATAAATGAAATTATAAGTTCTTTTTGTGATGTATCTAATGAATATTAAGTAATGCTCTACGTGAATATCTTTACTTTTATCAAACTAATGTACTGTCTGATATTAAGTAACATGTCTTTTATTTTTAGATAACCTTGGTAACTTCCTGCATTCCAAAAGGCTAATAACTTACACTAGTCATATCAGGTTACAGTTTATGTTAAAAAACAGGTCTGATGCAGGAAAAAAACAGGTCTGAACTAGTAGAAAACAGGTTAGAACCTGTAGAAAACAAGTCTGAACCAGTAGAAAACAGGTCTGAACCAGTAGAAAACAGGTCTGAACCTGTAGCAAACAGGACTGAACTTGTAGAAACTTGGCCTCGAATGCTGCAATACCAGATAAGAATGACGCAATGCTGTTTGGAGGTCATTGACCTCCCCTTATCGTGATTGAATTTTAAATTTACCACCAACTGGCCATGTGACGTCACTTCCATGCCGCCATGATACTTCTTGTATAACGATACTTCCATACCGCCATGATACTTCTTGTATGACGTCACTTCCATGCCGCCATGACACTTCTTGAATGCCAACACCCACGCATCTCTTGCAAAACGACAATGCCTACAAGAAGCCGCTGAAGGAGCGATGGACACTGACCGTGTGACTTTGACCCCAGGTGACCTTGACCCTAGGCGACCTTGACAAGACCTTGACCCCAGGTGACATTGACATGATCGAGACCCCAGGTGACCTTGACCCTAGGCGACATTGACCTCAGGTGACCTGGGCACCAGGTGACCTTGACCCAGGCGACCTTGACATGACCTTGGGGTGACCTTGACCCCAGGTGACCTTGCCACGTCACTTCCTGGTCCAGAACCCGCCTCATATATCTACTGCCGACCAAATTTTAAAAAAATAACAGATTCGCGCCAAATTTGATATAAGAGGGTTCTCGCGATCGCTGATAACAAATTCGAGGTTAATTTTGCTGAAATTAAGGCGACCAACCAAATTTTCAAACAATAAGGTTAATATTTAAGGTTAAATTAGAAGAAAAAAAGAAGGTTAAAACTTGACTGGGTACTCAGGTTATAAAGAAAACAAAAATATTGGAAAATGTATTTTCGCAATTCTGACCACGAATACGTAATCAGCGGCGCCGTATGCCAAATTTGGTGCGAATCTGTTGTTTTGAAAATTTGGTCGGAAATCTTGGATCCGCCATATTGAACTTTCCAAAATTGACTTCGGATCCGTGGTCAGCGACCCCGAAACCCCCTATACCAATTTTGTCTCGAATGTGAATTTTTTTAAAATTTGGTCGGCCATCTTGGATCCGCCATATTGAATTTTTCAAAATTGACCTCGGGTCCGTGATCAGCAACCCCAAAAACACCCGTATACCAAATTTGGCGCGAATCTGTTATTTTTTTAAATTCGTGCTATCTGACCTTAATTGACCCATTTTTTTAAGGTTAGAAAAAGAACCATCAATTGTGACCGCGGATTCATGTTAGGCAGAGTCTTAACCATATAAATGAGCATTTGAATATAAAAATACTACGGATAACATGTCGCATAAAAAGTACAGACAACTTTTTTTTGTGTGGCTGTGTTATTTGTGTGATACTTAAAATACCGTTCGGTAAAGAAACGTAAGTATACGTTTTTCACAATGGTTTCCTAATCGAAAAATAAACTATAAACGCTGAACATTACTATGCTTATTGGCTCAAACAAACAGTTATGTGAGTAACACGTTCTGTGGTAACGACTCTGTTTTTAAAAATCTGTTACTTCAATAAATTGGAACAATTATAAAAAGATCGTAAAAGCAGAGGGCTTTATTTCTCAAAGGCTAGAGAATAAGTGATATATCATATTATGTAAGATAGTATATTCCTTAGAATTCGTATCTAACATATTGTATTTCTAATAATAGCGGGTTCACCGAGCTCGTAACTTGTGTAACAAGAGAAGAAAGTACCAGCAGTCTGTTTTTTTTTCATCCTGGTCAATGCATGTCTTTACATCGTAGTTCATACATATAGATACAATTAAAAAATTCAAGTAAACTGTTTTCCCCCATCTATCCCATAGAGTTCTACATAATTTAACTAATGTTTTAATAACAGACAGTCTTTTGACTAAAACTATAGGTAATGTTTTGCCTGCTTTCAATAAACAATATTAAATAAACGTCTGCTAATTAAGAATCACATCCTGTTTTAAGCGATTTTGGTGGATTGTAGACAAAGACTGCGGGGTTGTGGACAGGATTGCGGGGGATTTCTGCGTGATTGTGATGAATGTGAACGATTTCCTGTAAAAAATGTATGTGCACCGGTATCATAAAACCGATTACGTATCACTATATTTACACAAAAATACAAAATTAAAACATACGAAGCACTTTACTTTAAATACTTTATAAAAATTAAAAAATAATAAAAAAATTGTAAACTGTCCTGTTGTACTGTGCTTTACAATATATTCATACTTAAACAACGAATTTTTGAACAGGTCGATCGATTTTTTTATTTTCCAAAAGGGATCCGAAACATTCCTCGGAGTTAATACTTGTTGATGCTATGTGAAAACGCCTTCTTGAGCTAAAAATAAGTGACCTATATTTCACGACAGAAATGGGTAAATGTGTTTACTCTCGTAATTACGAAAGGTTGACCAAGATGACTTTATTTGCCAAAGGCAAAGTCGCGGTATAAAGGATCGTTGTTTAAAATGGCAGTTATTTTTATGGATACGGACGATAAATTAGACAAAAGGTAATAGAAAAGCGTAAAATGTTAAGGTACGATAAAATGTACAGTCTCTAGTTTTTTATTAATGCAGTTGAAATTGAATCTTTCGTTATGTGCCACCGGTAAAGCAATTTAGATGAAATTGCAGTTGAAATTTGATAATATAGTCTGTTTCCACAAAAATTGATAGTCTTATTCCATTTCATATATAGTGTGTTTCTGAAATAAGTGTAATCCTTCAAAGAGGGAATAGAGGAATCATTTTAAACAAAAAAAGTTTCATATGAACGTGAATCGAATTTTTTTTGATACAGGATGTGGAAATTAGAAGAAAATATTACATTTTCTAAAACATCCCTGAGGATGTTTGATCTAGGCTGATGAAACTTGGACCACTGATTTATTTAACCTTACAAATATGTAAACCAGTGATGGAGAATTATTTTTTATCTAATTTGTATCTCTCTCTGTATCTCGAAACAGAAGTGAACTATGACCCACGTTCATATGAAATTTGCCTAAAATAATTTGTTCTATTACCCCTTTGAAAGAATGTACTTACTTCAGATATATACTGCAGAATGAATTTTCAAAAAATTTGGAAATAGAAAAATAACAAATTTTTATGAAAATGAAAATATCTTTATCGATTTTTTTTTGCTTGGGATTTTTGGAAGATTTGGAAGGCGTTTTAGAAAAGGATGAAACTGAGTGAAATTGTCATTAGCAATATTTATTACTTAAATATAACATTACTAATACGAAGATTGACCTTGAAATTGTTCTATATTAATTACAAACATCACTTTAATACTATTTCACATTTACTTATTTTCTGATACCTCGTACAACAAAATATAACCGTGAAGATTTTCTCAAAAAAATCAAAAATAAAAAAGTGTCCTCTCTCCAACCAGTAATATCTATACATACTGTATACAGTTTTTAAAAGTACCCACACCTAAGGCTGTTTTTGTGGTAAAGCACATATTCTAGTTTCAAGGCACGCCCCTGCCGCCGTAAATTGTTACAGTAGTTTCGATATTATTGGCTTATTCATTTCTTAGAATTATATCTCAACAAAAAGTGATTTTAACTTCAATCATGATGAATATGAGCTGTAAGTTTGTAAATAATGGCATTGTTGTATTTTAGACGTTTTATAAAACGTTTAGTTCGATAAATGATAAATTATATAGTAAATAGTAAAATGTGCAGATAATTTTTTTTAAAATCAATTTTTATAATCTATTACATTTAACCGTATTGTATATACAGGGTATTAGAAGTTTGACTGTCTTAATTTTAACAGACGATAGAATACATTAAAATAAATAAATAAACCTTATGTGACATGGGTCCTAAACTCAACCATTTCCGAGAAAAAAAATTATCAAAATCTCCAATTTGATGTACAAAAATTCGATTAATTAAGGAATATTGACATAACTGCGTGCATAGAGTACCATAAAATAGTATATCACTTTTTTGAAATTCTTTATGTATAATTCTAAAAAATAATTAGCGTTGTAATAAATTTAAAATTTGAAAACATTTATATCGACCGATGTGACAACGGCCCGGCGGTTTATTAACACGAGGCACTAAGGTGTCCAGTAACCACCAATACGCAATTCAATTGGTATCTGGATTCGATCATGTCGGAATGTTTTTTACGTACCACTATTTCTCTTTGTTGAGGTGTTTTCCAGCGAGTGCGCGAAAATTGGATTCGAAAGTGTTGTGCGTGCATCGAAAATGGTGGTGGACATTTTGAGCATATCTTGTAGTTTATTTTGTACTTGTGCGTTTAAAAATTAGTGAATTTTGCTTTTTGGTAAGTACCTATATTATTTTTACTACGTATGATTATTTGGACGACATGAACGTGAATATTTGGGTACTTTAATTACATATTTTTCAAATACGTAATT
Organism: Anoplophora glabripennis; assembly: GCF_000390285.2. NCBI lineage: Eukaryota > Metazoa > Arthropoda > Insecta > Coleoptera > Cerambycidae > Anoplophora > Anoplophora glabripennis. Next base: position 305,538 of record NW_019416354.1, read on the forward strand.
TGATTAGAAGTTAAGCTCCTGTTTTAAGAGATTCATACTTACTAAAATTCGAGCTAAAATTTAAGCACAACACTACCTTCGTACTACAAAATCGATACATTTCATTTTATTTATTTAAAAACTGGAAAACAATTGTCTTGAAATTTACTGAATGTTTCACAATAATAGTTCTTTAAATTTTTTCCGTAGGACAAGTCTGCCGCGGCGTGCACACGTGGTGTTCATCAGCAGGTTAAGCGCTGTTGTCACGTTGTGATGAAACTCCCCAATATTAATACTCGCTGTATTTTGAAAATTGTTAATCTTACGCCCCTGTAATATACAACTTTTTTGTTCATTTATGATTACTCTATCTCATGCCGAAGTAATGGCATAACGTACGTAATATGGATGTATCACAGGATTATTATTAAAATATGTAATTCAATATGATAAAAGTTACAAGCTGATTATTCAGATTATATTTAAAAAACATTAGATAAATATTGAAGATATTATATTAACATTCTGTATCGACTAGTTGAAATAGAATTTTTGTTGTTATAGCACAAACCATATCCAACTGTGCTATCTGGAAAAGGTCTAGAAATGTGAAAAATTGAATATGGCATGGCATCTATTAGAAAAATTAGTAACTGAGTAAAACAAAATGTACAATGTCGAGAGAAATTGTAATACCCGTCGATGCAAGACTTTTATTTAAGTATGTAATACCTGCAAGTTTAAAACTTCTAATATTTACAGTTAAAAAGTTAAAACGAATGAAAAATGAATTTTCATAAAGATTCACTTTTCTAGAACGTAGAACCTATGAAAGTTACAAGAGCCCTTATCGTTCTGCAACTTTCTAATTTAACCAACGTCGTATCATTTTCCTGATAAGTGTATCACCCTGTAGAATTATGTTAAACAACTACTATCCATATACACAGTGGCGGCTGGTCCGGTGGGGTTCTGGGGCACCGCCCCCTTGAGGATTTTCATAGTAAAAAAAAATATTTTAAAATTTAGTTCACAATGTCATCTAGATAATTAAATAGATTAGCCTTATTTATTTGAAATACAGCTGCCCAGACAGATACAAATCCAATTAAAGGACATAAGAAACAATAAAAGATTACATACAAATGCATAATACATGAAAAATAGATTCGAAAATACAAGCTTAATTACATAACTACAAAATGAACACAAAATAGTTAAATAAAATACTTACATATAAAATAATGGACAGGTTATAAATCTAAATTTAAAATACATCGTCTTATAGTACTGACGGTACAGTTTAAAATATCAAAGTTGGTATGATAATCATTTATATAATCTGTATACATTTGATAAATTGGAGAATGTTTAAGAACATTTGTTCTCGGAGTTGACAAATAAAATAATACATTTGAGCGAGTTAGAACACTAGGAATATTAAAGTAAATACTAAGAATGTACGAGGACAACAGTTTATACACAAATAGTATAGAAAAATAGACCAAGACCAACTGTTTAAAGTTAAATCTATTTAGTAATTCTAACTGCGGAATACCCTGAGGTGGGTAAATATGATCAATTCGAAAACTATGATTTTTGACAACCTTTCTCTGAACCTTTTCCAATTTAGAAATGTGAGCCTCACATTGAGGATTCCAGATAACGGAAGCGTATTCTAACTTCGACCTGACAAATGTATTAAAGAGTAATGTAAAGGTAGAAACATAAAGTCAATTTTGCATCAAAGATAACACTTAGACCTTCAAATTGTGTGCATCTATTTAAAATAATACTATTTATATTATAGCCAAACTGAATAGAAACTTTTTTTCTTGTAAAACTCATAACGTTACACTTGGAGATATTCAATGACAACGTATTATTTTGGCACCATATGTTTATTTTCGACAACTCTTGTTGTAAACAATAACAATCTTGTAATGATTCAATAGATGCAAATAGCTTCATGTCGTCAGCATATAAAAGGGTATGTGTCTGAATGTCTTTAAATATATCATTTATAAATATAATAAATAAGAAAGGCCCGAGTACCGATCCCTGCGGAACTCGCCAACACGTTTGTTTTTGGACTTTCACTATAAAAAATAACACATTTTCCCTATATTTCAATAGTACTTAAAATAAAACTACCCAATTATCTAGGATATTTTTTCACTACTTTATACCTAAATATTTACGGCCACCCTGGTATGGAAATCAAGAGCTGCCACTGCATACCTGTACTATAAGAGTAGGTTGTTGTACGTCAAACACTGCTTGTCATTGTCTGGAAACTTTTAGATACACCTCGTACTAATGTAATTCATTCAGGAAGCCTCCTACATAAACTATCAGTGGATATATGACTATACAGGGTGTAACTAAATAAGTGTAAAACATTTAAGGGGGTGATTCCTCATCGAAAAAAAGATAGAATCTTTCATATAAAGAAACTTCATTGGAGCATCCCTTGTTAAGATACAGCCCCTTAAAGGGGGCACATAAAATTTGTTTAACAATTTTTTTCACAAGTTTTCAACAAGTTACAATATTGAAACTAACCTGACATTTTCTACTACCAAAAAGACACTTAGCCAGTAATTTATTTGGTTTACCCCATGGTTGTAAGGGGTGGAAAACGTAACCCTTAAAATTTATTTCCAACGTAAATTTTTGTCTTATTATTTGTTTACCATTTAAAAATTTATTTCCGATAGCCTGTTTCATTCTAAAAAAAAAAATGTCTCTTGAACTTTTTGCCCAAAATAAACCAGTTCGCAGCAAAAAAATATTTTACGAACAAGATACATATCGCCATAAAACGAAAATACGAAACTAATTTATCTAGTAGGCCGCTATTAGCGATACTGACAATTAAATTGGAATCAAGCTGTCAGTTTGTAAATTTTTGAAATTGAAGTAATACTAATTGTGTATTGTTGTTCTGTTCTTAATTTGTTACTTTAATAATTCACTTGTTATTAAAATGGCATACACAAATGAGGAAATGGCTGATATGCATTACGTTTACGGTCTGTCGCAGGGGAATGGGTTAGAAGCTTCTACAAGATATGCTGAAATGTATCCTCAACGGCAGCATCCTTCACATAGAATATTTGCCCGACTTCATCAACGATTACGTGAATATGGTTCATTCAACAAAAGAACGCAGGATTGTGGTCGCCATCGAGAAGTAAGAACACCACAGCTTGAGGCAGCAGTACTTAATTTGATAGAAGAACAACCTACTACCAGTACTAGAAAGATTGCTTTCCAGCTAAATGTTGATCATATGACGGTATTTCGAATTTTAAAGGAACATCTCTTATACCCTTACCATCTGCAACGAGTACAGGCACTGTTACCGCGAGACTTTCCGAACCGTCTTGAATTTTGCAATTGGATGCTGGAAATGATTAGAAGAAATCGTGACTTTCTGAAGACGATCGAATTCACAGACGAATGTAGTTTTTCTCGGGACAAGATTATTAATTTTCATAATTACCACATATGGGCTGATGAAAACCCTCACGCTATTGTCGAAACTAACCATCAAGAACAGTTTTCTCTTAACGTGTGGGTCGGAGTTATTGGGGATTATTTAATTGGGCCTCATTTTCTACCTCCTCGATTAAATGGTGAGGCATACGTTCAATTTTTAAGAGAAGTGCATCCCGTACTGCTGGAGGAAGTTCCTTTGGGCGTCAGAAGGGATATGGTTTTTATGCATGATGGGGCTCCCGCCCATTTTAGTCAAGTAGCACGTCAGCATTTAACTGAAACATATGCAAATCAGTGGATAGGTCGAGGAGGACCACAGAATTGGCCCGCTCGATCCCCGGATCTCAATCCTCTCGATTTCTCTACTTGGGGCCATTTGCAGCATTTGGTTTATCGTACTCCTGTTCGCGATGTAGAGGACTTAAGAAACCGCATTATCGATGCGTGCAGGGTAATTAGAGAGACTCCAGGAATATTTGAGCGAATACGTGGCTCAATGCGCCGACGTCTAGACGCATGCGTAATGTCTGAAGGTAGACATATTGAACATTTACTATGATTTCTACATGTTGTATGTTTTGTTATTATTAAATTAGTTTTGATTATTCCCCTTTAATCATTTAATGCAGGTAGTAACTACAAAATAACAGTAAATCCAGTCCGCATTTATGACGATGTATCTCTGTAGTTGTTCGTAAAATAATTTTTTACTGCGAACTGGTTTAATTTGGGCAAAAAATTCAAGAGACATTTTTTTTTAGAATGAAACAGGCTATCGGAAATAATTTTTTAAATGGTAAAAAAATAATAAGACAAAAAATTACGTTGGAAATAAATTTTAGGGGTTGCGTTTTCCACCCCTTACTACCATGGGGTAAACCAAATAAATTACTGGCTAAGTGTCTTTTTGGTAGTAGAAAATGTCAGGTTAATTTCAATATTGTAACTTGTTTAGTGCTTGTGAAAAAAATTGTTAAACAAATTTTATGTACCCCCTTTAAGGGGCTGTATCTTAACAAGGGATGCTCCAATGAAGTTTCTTTATATGAAAGATCCTATCTTTTTTTCGATGAGGAATCACCCCCTTAAATGTTTTACACTTATTTAGTTACACCCTGTAGAACAGGTACGTTTTCAAAATTTTACAATTTATTTTGCTAACTGATTAGATGTTTAGTTAAATTAGTAGTGTTTTATTTATTTAAACTGTCTGCAAATAGCAATCTGTTTAGTTGTAAGCGGTAACCTTGGACCTCTAAAAATATGTTTTCTAAAAATAAGTAAAAATCATTCGGATGTTGGTAGTGGCGATTACAATTCATGCAACTAAAGCCAATACATAAACATTACAAAAGTTACGAAAAACCATTTATACGTTGTTTTGTGTTGCACATACATACACGCTCAGACGAAAATTGAAAAAATAGTTAATGTTTTGAAAGAAAACGTGCTTTTTGAGTAATTTCAGAAATTGACAAAGCAACATAACGCTGCTTCCAAGTTTATTTCTTAGGGAATAAAAGGGGTAATATGAAAAATGCGTAGGTATTTAGCATTAAAAACCTTTAGGCAGTATATAAAGTTTAATATTTTGTTTTGATAAATTTTTCGTAAAGAATTCCATATTCCAAAAAAATATTCATCTCTAATTCAATACTTAATTAATTCTATCAACAGTAGCACCTAAATATCAATTTTAAAAAGAATTTAATTCGTTTCACATGTATATTTCAAGGTCTCTCATCGTTATAGTCGTACTTTACTAACATGGTCACCATTGTCACTTATTTCTGTAGTATCCTTAGTTTCAGCAGCAAAATGAATATTGAATATAATATAGATATACTACTAGTAATCAATCCAAAACAATAACCATAACATTAACAAAGGTTTTGGAATGGTTAATACTTGCATTTGTCAACAAAGAATATATCATATTCATAGCATATTTGCGTATGTAATACTAATATTGATAATATCAAGATGATATATTGAGTGCTACAAAATTCAGGATATAAAGTAAAATATATATTCTGATAGTTCGACGAAATAGGTAAGCTATGAACATATAATCAAGTAATTTTCTGCCATGTCTTTCCCAAAGAATACAAATTTTTACAGGAATGGAACAGTAATTTCTTAAAAGTTTCTGTATTTGTTGTGTATAATAGTGGTTATAAGAAATAAGATATTTTTTTGAGAGGATAATACCTACCTACTTATTAACTTAATACAAAATATTCAACATATTTGTAACACGGTGTTACAGTTTAAGAAAAATCAATTTAGCATACACCTTTCATTTTTGGATACCCACGAACTTATGAACGATTTGTTACATACAAGGGAGTAATTCTAGCTGTGGGCATAGTTATTTTCATACCAAACTTTTTTCTTACAAGCTGTTTCAAGTTTGACTCCCTTTTAAGTTAGAATACTGGAAGCTTTACAAATATGTTTTCTTTGTTGCACGTTGTTAGAATACACCGTTTTCGAGATGCATGATAAAATGTCATGCCATGTTTAAGTAATTATTGTTAAAGATGAGAAAATATTTTATTGCATTTTAAATAAAGATAGTAATCATTCAAATATGTAACTGTGTTATGTATGAATAAAATAAAATATTATTTACATTGCTTCCCTTTATATTTACAACATAAACCACATATTTCCATTAATTTTGAACACCTCTATCGAAAATGAAACGTTTTGCTATATCTTGTATATACATTAGAAAAAAACTTGATATAGTTATTATGTACCTAATTTTGCTGAATTTAAAATAATTGGGAAAATATCTAAAGTGTTAAAGTGGAACTAATAAGAGATACTAAAAATATAGTGAATATCATTATATCTATTTATAGGTAGGTACCTATTTATAATTCAGAAAAGTTCCAGTGACGTATCTTTGTCGCAGTAAAATTAGTATAATCTGCCGAAAACTGATTCCTGTCTTTTCTTAGCAAAAAAGAAGCTGAATGAAATGAAAATGTTGGATATTCGCCAGACATAGTTTTAAAGAGGAATCTACAATAAGTTTAGCATTATAATTATTTCTGTGAGTAACATACATGGAAATTATGATGATAATTAAACATAACAAATAATATTAAAAAAATACAGAAATCGTCTCATCTATCGTGGCCAATTTTTGTCAAAGTTGTATTTGAGCAACAAGATTACGAGATATTTCTTTGAAAGATTGTATTATTTAAAGATTCCAATATGTCAGGTATCTGTTTTTCTACTAATAATCTTTAAACAATTATTAATCTCTTTACTTAAATTTTGCTGACATTGACAATTGAATAGTAGTCGGGACATGTAGTCTGTGGGGTAGTTGTTTCCCATAACATCATTAGTTAAGAATTTTCTCTAAGAGGTTAGATATCTTTTGGTATTGAAGAACATTGTTTGACTTCATTTGACAGGATTTTTACAAAAATGTTTTGAATTCATTTGAATTAGCTTAAGCAAAAAAAGTAAAAATACAGATGCAACTTACAAATCATGCAACATTTCCACGTTCTCTTCCTCCACAGATTCTTGGCTGGCTGCCAAAAACTGAGAGAAGTAACAAATCGCTTCTAATCAAAAGTGTATATGTATGTTACTTTCAAACGTGTAAATTTCAAACAGTTATAAATAGTAGTGATAGGATCTGCGAACGGAACAAGCCAAGCACAAGATGATTGCATGTCTTGTATTAAATACACAAAAAGTTCTTACTAAACGTATTTTCATAAACGGTTTACCTTACACTTTCATTTGTGACATATGTTTGTGGAAATAATAAATAATCAGTTTAATTTCTTACAGTGGTATCATTAGAATGATTTTAATTACTTAGGTAGTAGCAAGTTATTGTAAATGTATACGAGGTCTGTCCGGAATAACCGAGCTTTTTTGATATATGCGCGCTAATGGAGATATTTAGTGATATTCCGTTGGCAGCATTGCATTGCGCATAATTTCCTCTGTATAACCACATGTTCTTGGGTAGTTGATATCTCATTTAGTTTTCGTGATATAGTTATTTGAGTGCAACGTGTTTAAGTGATAGTGACGATTTTTGAAATGTGCCATTTTCTGGAACCACGATGCAAAAAAACTTTCACGGAAACGTTTCAACTTTTGAAACAAATTTACGGAGATGGTGCTCTGGATCGTACGCAATGTTATGAATGAAATTGAAGATAATCCTCGGCCAGAAAGACCTTCGACTTCAACTGACTTCTTCTATGTTCAGAAAGTCAAAAATTTGGTGCGGAAAAATAGCCGATTGACTGTCAGAAAAATTGCAGAAGAGGTTAGCATCTCACACCATGAAATTTTGAATGAAAAGTTGAACATACATCTAGTTGCAGCAAAATTTGTTCTTCGTTTGATACCGAACAACACAAAGAAAATCGTGCGGACGTTTGTCTGCAACTCCTTGAACAATCCGAAGATGATGAAACATTAATTCAAATTCAATCATGACAATGGATTGGCAAAGGATCTTCACGCCCCAAGAAAGCATGTCAGTCTCGATCCAATGTTAAACTGATGCTCACTGTTTTTTTTTTCGACTTTAATGGGATTCGAATTCTTGCATCAGGGTGAAACATTGAACTGTCTATACTATCAAGACGTTTTACATGGGTTATGTGAAAAAATCCGCAAAAGAAGACCAGAGTTGTGACAACACAACTCATGGTTTTTGAAACATGACAATGCACCAGCATACTCAGCTTTGTCAGTTTTAGTGCAAAAAATCAGATTACTGTCCTCCATCAGCCTGTCTCCTTGCTATTTTTTTTTTAATTTCCTAAATTAATCAGGCTGAAAGGACGCCGTTTTCAGGCTATTGATGACATCAAAGCAATATCACAGACTTTAAAGACCATTTCAAATGAAGCTATCTAGCTAAAAATAATGTTCGGTTATTTTCAGAACAGACTTCGTATGTGGGTATATATATATCAGGGCGGAGGATCTCTTTTGAGGTGGATGTGAGAGGGGTCAAGCAAATTTTTTCTGGATTACCTTCACTACAACTCACATAATAAAAGTGTAGATCCCTAGATCTGGGCGAGGTCCGAAACATTTTCAAAATTGCAAAAATGTTTAAAACATTTTTAAAAAGTACCTATTTTATCTGAGTATTTTACTTATATCTTGGAACCTATACATTTTGGAAGAATATTGAAGAGGAAAAAAGTTTTAGAATTGAATTCTTTTTAATTAAAGTTAGAATTTAAGAAGATCTGTCACAGTTTTTGCTCATTACATTCAGCTCGTATATCATGACAGCAGTTTTGAAACGATATTACTATCAGTTGAATATCCTGAGAAGCAGATTTATTATTTTTAGTTCAATGATTAACATTTTTCTAAGAGCATAGTTTAGCTATAATTATTTCCTTCAAAACATTTATACATACAACTGTTCTCTAGGAAGGAAATGAGTCAAGATTATAAATATTTCATTTTATGAAAAGGAAATGTATTTTAAATGTAGACCATCATCTTAGGACAAAATTAATCATATATTTATAATAACTATGTATTTCGAAAATGGTTCAAGAAATTAACATAAGCGTAAAAACCCAAATGTGTTACCCAAATCGATGATTAAACTGTGTAAGTTTTCCACTCCAAATTCGATCTTGTAAAAATCCGATTCAATGTTGAAAATAAAACATGGGTTTAATATTTTTTCAAAAACGTAGGTATACTTGAAACAACCAATCATCTTTCACTATTTCTTTTAATAAGCATTTTCGAATGAGGTTACCAAACGTCTGAGTAGGTACCTATGTATGTCTCAATTTTTCTAATGCAGCCGATCAATAAGATGTAAGCAGCTTTATATCTTTGCTTATGAAAAAAATTCCAGTAGTATGATAACGATTTGATATTTATTTTTTATTACTTGCAAACAGTTTAATTTGATTTAATATTTCTACGAATACACAGAATAAATATATTTACAGAAAAACTTAATTTGCAAAAAGGTGGTGAACAAATAAATTTGATGCAAAAAAATTAATTTCAAATAATCGAGCTTATAACGATTACGCATATTGATAAAATGATTTCTTACTGTTGTTTTTATATTTTTTCCATATCATGGATTATCTATCTTATTTGCTAATTAGGATTATACTATTTATTATCGGCATATGTTTTATCCCACTTTGAGTGAGGTTTATCTGTTAATATTCCTGAATTTTGATATAATTTATCATCAGCTGAATCAATATTATTTTATTATTGTATATTCAAGTAGGCTATTCCAAGAATCGAGGAAAGTGATGTAAGGACAAACATTTCTAAACGCACTTTTGACCCACTGAATCAGGTCAAAATTCCCGACTCAGATCGTGTTTTGATCACATCTAGAGACTCTCCCACTTCAAACTGACATGAACATTCAGAGTGGAAAGACCGAATGATCTCATTGTACTGTGGTATATTCATTTGATTTCTGCATGAAATTGTGCGACTTCCATAGTTCGACTGTATAATTCTCGTATTTTATATTACAAGGATTAAAGAGGTAGCTGTTTAGTTAATTGAGCAATATTTCGTAACACTAAAACTACAACTAATAACTGTTTTTTGTGGTGCTGTGAGTACGATTCATATATATATATAGACCAAAAAATTATATATTGGGGATGTCGTCAATTGGTGGTTGAAAGAAAACTCTTATTTAACTTAAACCAAGCCTTCGATAATTATTTATTATCTTTTTCAAGGTTACTGGTTCAGTTGACAGAGTTACATCTTAAAACTTAATGGATAGTATAAAATTTTTATTTGTATATTCATTGCTCTGAATAGCTGTCTAGTCTCGACTGTATATATATAGTTCGGTCGATAGCCGCACGGTTTAAGGCGTCAGTATTGAAATCGATGTGTCGAACTGCCCGGGTTTCGAATCCCGCGGCCGGTGACCGTAGATTATCTATACTTGTACGGAGGATTGGCGCCCTTTGTGCAGGTATGGTAGGGTGGAAGAATGTTGGCTTGGGTCAATGTGAGAGATTGACACCGGTTGGCATTTGACCACCCCCCTAATTAATGAGGTTTTCCAGGTTTCCCTCATTCCTGCACTGAATGGTGGTGAGGGCCTACCAACATAAGTCGTTCCTGGGCGCAAATGCGGCCTGCGTAATAATAATATGCCGCCTCCTCTCCCGCACAAGTCTCCGACTTCTGGGCTAATTCTCGTAATTAGAATGAGGAGTAGAGATATTATTATTATGGTTCATATTTCGGGAATAGACAACCTCGTACTGCGATCTAACAACCGACGTCTCAATAGTAAAAATAGTAAAATTCGACTTTTTATCGGTATACTTACTCAGGAAGTTTGGAGGTACAGGCGCTGTGTTGTTTACAGTGAAAAGTTTATCTAGATCAAAGAATGGAATTATGTCGTGAACATTGCCATGAGATTATTTTTAAAACTTGGGAGGTGGATGGTCTCAACAACAGTACATCGATGAACCTAATTCGACTTTTGGCGATGAAGCACCATCAAAAACCACTGTATATCGCCGGTATCAATCAAGATCGTCCAAAATCGGTTGTTGTTCCAGAAAACATTGATACTGTGCGTGAATTGATATTGCAAGATCGTCATGTGACTTATGCGAGATTGAAGCGCCCTTGGGCTCTAGTGGAACCAGCATGTATTAAATATTGAATGAACATTTAGACGCCAAAAAAATATATTCGCGTTGGATTCCACATGATTTGACAAACGCTCAAAAAAAGTGTCGCATGTATCAATTTTTCAAGATGAGCCAAATCCAACAAAAGCTGTTCGCGTGCAAAGCACTTCTAAGCAAATGGTCGTCTGTGTTCTCGAAAATACCGGACATGTGGTAGCTGAAAAGTACACAACTATTTGTTTGCCAGAAGTCTTCGGTAAAATAAGAAAAACCAATCGCCAAAAACGCATTATTCTCAATCAGGACAATGTGAACTCTCACACACCGGCTCAAACAAGAGACTTTTTGGGAACTGAAAAAGTGAAAGTGATGAGTTATCCGCCATACAACCCTGATTTGGCACCCAATGATTATTTTTTATCCTCACATCGAAAGTAAATTACGAGGGCAACGTTTTTCGATGCCTGAAGAAGCTGTTGATGCGTTCAAAATGCATGTTTTGGAGGTACCTCAATCGGAATGGAGTGTGCTTCAAAAATTGGTTCGTGCGCTTGCAAAAGTGTATTGATCTTCACGTAGAATAGTTTGAAAAACAATAAAGTCATATAAGATGATCAACTTCTTTTTTGTTCTCTGTTCCCGAAATATAAAAGGCAACCTTTGTATTAGCATTTAGTTGGGCAATTTTTTTTAATTTTTTTCAATGAGAGCATATTATTCTAATGTTTAAAACTATTTCCACAGTGAAATGTAGACTTGACAAAAAGATGAAAAAAATTAATTAAGTTCTGCCAAAAATAATAACACTCTTAAAACCGACTCTACTGCAGAATTGCAAAAAGTAAGCTTAAGGGCGCCATTTCCTTGCTGAATAATGACACCTGCATATTACCTGGCTGTTTCCAAAAGAGAACGACGAACAAAAAGCTTGAAGTACCTAACTGATATAGACTTTAAGATTCTACATAAATTAACATTTTCAGTAAGCTTTAAAACAGTCCCTGTTTTAATATAAATATAAGACTACTAATAATACTAACAACTCTTAAATTGAACATTTTACTATAGTTTCCAATAAAGTATCATTATTGTTTATAACTTCAACAGTGTTTAAAATTTCTAGCTTTGAAATTACTCATAAATAACGCAGGTACACAAAAAAAATGTAAAGACCCAGAGGGTAGACCCCCCTACCCATCCGTTTTTGGGGTCGCTGAACGTCACGAATATGGCCACCCACATTTGTTTTCAGCAACCTAGAAAACGTAGACATACACAACCCACTCGACTTTGTATGAAAATTGACACTTCAACCCCCATTAAGGGGTGTATGGGGGTTGAAAGTAACGCTAGGGGGTAACGAGGGGGTCTTATTCATTTTTGGTAGACATATTCGTTCTTCGTGGTCCAGAAAACAATGGAATACTCACCCTAGTCGACTTTGTATGAGAATTGACATTTCAACTCCCAGAAAGGGGTGTATGGGGGTGGTAAAGACACGCTAGGGGGTAACGAGGGGGTCTAATTCATTTTTGGTAGACTTATTCGTTCTTAGTGGCCCATAAAACATAGGAATACACACCCTACTCGACTTTGTATGAGAATTGACATTTCAACTCCCAAGGGTGTGTATGGGGGTGGTAACGGGGAAATGGCTAGTTAAATTTTTTTGTAATGGTCATATTCTGGTTTCAGCGACCCCAAAAATGGAGGGGTAGGGAGGTCTACCCTCTGGGTCTTGACATTTTTTGTGTGCCTGTGAATTACTGTACCTATGCAAAATTAGTTTTTTTTTAAATTATGTATTAATATTAAACGTAAATATTTAATTATGCATTAAACTGTTTATGGATTCCAAATATGGAATATTAAAAAAGGTGTTTGTAAAATATTTGCTCGCAACTAGATTTTCCAATTCATCATGTAAAACCGCAAAACAATTGCTACGCAGGTTTCTGAGATATGACTAAAATTAGATCATATTTTTTAAATTTTTCCACGACGCATGTATCGACAATGAATTAATTTTCATCGTAGAATTTAAATAATGTTTGACCCATTCTTCAAAGGCACCACCCAAACAATGCCTTAAACATTTAAAAATTTCCCCAGACTTAGTGACTTCCAAGACAAAAAATAATTGATAGAATGGGTTATATTTAATTCTAAATATTTATTTTTGAACATCACACGGCAATAAATCTGATACAATTTATTACTGTTACACATGTTGTGAATGTTACCCGTTCGAATTTTCTACGAACATATTTATTAGAATGTACACAAAACATCTTAAAATTATATCGATTCGTTTGTTAAAAAATATAAAATTCTTACAAACATTGCTTTTATGGTATATTGCTAAGCTAGGATCCTGTTGAATATACAGGGTGCGGTCCAAACTAAACAAGTCTTTTTAAAAATAAGAACAATAAAAAGTTTTTTTGGCAAAACCGATTTATTTTATTCAGAATAGTCCTCTTCCGACTCAATAGGGATTTGCACGATCTAAAAGCATATCGAATGAGTGTTTTAGGTAATCAGGCGATGTCTTTCAGGATGTCGGTACAAGTCTTTTGGATGGCTTCTACGTCCTTTCATTGGCAAATGCAGTTTTCCGAAAATATAAAAGTCGCATGGTGCCAAATCAGGCGAATACGGGGAATGGTTGAAGGTTAAAATGCGCGTTTTAGTAAAAAAATCGGTTACAAATGTGGATCGATGAGATGGCGTATTATCGTGCAGTAAATGCCAAATTCCTTCCGCGCGGTCGAATAAGCTTCAAACTGTCAAGATAGGATTGTGAATTAATGGTTTGGTTCGGTGGAGCGAACTCTTTATGGACAATGGCTTTGGAATCGTAAAAACAAATCAACATTGTCTTCACTCTTAACTTCTCCACACGAGATTTATTGGGTTTTAGCTCATCTGGCGCCTTCCACTCTGCACAATGGCGCTTGGTTTCTGGATCGTATTGAAAACACAACGTTTCGTCACCACTCACAATGCTGTAAAGGAAGTTTTTGTCTTTTTTTGGCATTCTTGATGATGTCCTTCGATGTTGAATTCTGAGCAATTTTTGGTCGTCAGTAAACTTTTGCAGAACAAATGTGCACACACTTTTCGGTAGCCCAAATCCAATGAATTGATGTTTTTGACATGCTCAATTCCAATTCCAGTTAATTTTTGATGAATTTCACGCACAATTTTGATGGAATGTGCGGCGGTCATGGATTTCGGTTGACCGAACATGTTGTTTATCATTTATGTCTTTCGTTAAAAGTTTTACCAAGTTTAAAACAAAATTTAATATTAGCTCTTTGTTCGATGCTCATTTTTGTACCGATGACACAAACATACTGTCAATAGCTCCGCTTCTATTCGTCCAAATGTCATGAAATCTTAAAAGTAAATCAGTGAAGGATTTACCTTTCCGACGCCTGTAATTACCAATAGATGACCTCTCTAGAAATACCTATTTTTGAAAAGTCAATATGATATCAATTCGTTTAATACAAAAATTCGTCATTTCCTTTCATAGTAGGTACTTCTGAAAGTACTTCTAAAAGATAATTTTCAAATAATAACTGTTTCCCTCTATTAATAATNACCCATTCTCCAAAGGCACCACCCAAACAATGCCTTAAACATTTAAAAATTTCTCCAGACTTACTGACTTCCAAGACAAAAAATAATTGATAGAATGGGTTATATTTAATTCTAAATATTTATTTTTGAACATCACACGGCAATAAATCTGATACAATTTATTACTGTTACACATGTTGTGAATGTTACCCGTTCGAATTTTCTACGAACATATTTATTAGAATGCACACAAAACATCTTAAATTTATATCGATTCGTTTGTTAAAAAATATGGATGTCGGTACAAGCCTTTTGAATGGCTTCTACGTCCTTTCATTGCCAAATGCATTTTTCCGAAAATATAAAAGTCGCATGGTGCCAAATCAGGCGAATACGGGGAGTGGTTGAAGGTTAAAATGCGCCTTTTAGTAAAACATCCGTCACAAGTGTGGATCGATGAGATGGCGTATTATCGTACAGTAAATGCCAACTTCCTTCTGCGCGGTATTCTGGTCGAATAAGACAAATACAATGCACCAAACGCTTCAAACTGTCAAGATAGGATAGAATGTGAATTAATGGTTTGGTTCGTTGGAGCGAACTCTTTGTGGACAATGGCCTTGGAATCGTATAAACAAATCAACATTGTCTTCTCTCTTAACTTCTCCACACGAGATTTATTGGGTTTTAGCTCATTTGGCGCCTTCCACTCGGCACAATGGCGCTTGGTTTCTGGATCATACTGAAAACACAACGTTTCATCACCACTCACAATGCTGTAAAGGAAGTTTTTGTCTTATTTTGGCATTCTTGATGATGTCCTTCGATGTTGAATTCTGAGCAATTTTTGGTCGTCAGTCAACTTGTGCAGAACAAACGTGCACACACTTTTCGGTAGCCCAAATGCAATGAATTGATGTTTTTGACATGCTCAATTCCAATTCCAGTTAATTTTTGATGAATTTCACGCACACTTTTGATGGAATGTGCGGCGGTCATGTATTTCGGTTGACCGAACATGTTGTTTATCATTTATGTCTTTCGTTAAAAGTTTTGCCAAGTTTAAAACAAAATTTAATATTAGCTCTTTGTTCGATGCTCATTTTTGTACCGATGACACAAACATACTGTCAGTAGCTCCGCTTCCATTCGTCCAAATGTCATGAAATCTTAAAAGTAAATCAGTAAAGGATTTACCTTTGCGACGCCTGTAAATGCCAATAGATGGCTTCTCTAGAAATACCTATTTTTGAAAAGTCATTATGATATCAGTTCATTTAATACAAAAATTCATTTCCTTTCATAGTAGATACTTCTGAAATTAATGTAGGTACTAAACATTAATGAATCAGTAACTAGTTAACAGCTTTAAAATACAATTTTGAAACAACAACTGTTTCCCTCTACTGGAGGACATAACCTATTTTTCTTATCTGTTTAGAAATTTTTTTAGTGTAACTATATCAACAATACCCCTAAACTATTTATGGTAGTACTTACTTAAAACAAAACAAGAAAATTGGTTTCATGCTTTACAATATAAAAGTAATTAAATGTATGTACAAGTGTGTACCTCTATACACTTTCAATNTATCTGTTTAGAAATTTTTTTAGTGTAACTATATCAACAATACCCCTAAACTATTTATGGTAGTACTTACTTAAAACAAAACAAGAAAATTGGTTTCATGCTTTACAATATAAAAGTAATTAAATGTATGTACAAGTGTGTACCTCTATACACTTTCAATTCCAGAACAAGATCTGTCAACTACACATTTGAAGTATTGAATACGTTGTGTTATTTAAACAATTTATACCACTTGTTCAAATATATGTCTTTTAAATATTCACTATGTAATCTTAAATAGACTAGATATTTAATGTTATTGCAATTTTAGAATAAATAAATGTCAGCATTTGGAACCAAAAAAAATTAAAGAAATTGTTGAGTGAAGAAATCAGCGAAAGAGCGGTGCTTGTTATCGTTGATTGAAATATTTGTAATTTCAATCAGCGGTGTTAAATAGTAGTATTTATCACAACTAATCTAATCAGTACGTATGTGGTATTTTATAAATTTTATAGGTAATACATTTTACTGATACTTATAAATAAATATTTGTTACACTAACTATAAAATATACGAATCTTCGCAATAAAAATATATGCCTACTACTGAAAAAAAGGCTTCGTAAATTCACATAACATTATTTGCAAGAGATATTGATGAAATTGACTATAAATATATTCTCGGAAAATTGAAATAAAAATACCAATTGATATAGTTTTGCATTTATGTTGTATCTAGATGATAGTATATGTGTATCTCACTTGCTATAATTGTACCTCATTTTGTAAAAAGGAGTTAAATAAATCCATGTATCTACAGGGTGTATCTAAATAACACCGAAAAAACTCAAGGGGCGATTCTCCGATGAAAATTAATAGGGGTCTTTGGTATAAAATTTTTTGAAAAAACCCTCCCCTGAAAAGTTACGCCCCTCCTAAAATTACAAAAAAAAATTGTTTTTCTTTTTTATCTTCCACGTA
>NW_019416354.1:323371-325691 GCF_000390285.2 Anoplophora glabripennis
AAGAGATTCACAAAGTAAAGTTTTTGTTTTCTTGGTAAACATATCTCTATTAGAATAAATTAGTTTTAAGTTACCAAAAGATTTTTGAATAATATGATTAACATGTTCTGTGAATCTTAAGTCCGAATCAATATAGAGCCCCAAATTTTTTGCTACTTGCGTTACTTCAAGAACAACATTATTAGAAATTATGTTAACCCTTCCCGCACATCTCTGCTTTGCTTTTTTTCTACCAAGCAACATAACTTTGGATTTTGCGGCATTTATAGACAAACAGAAAGAGTTCGAAATTTCAGTAATGTGCGCTAAGTCCTGACTAATTAACCTACAAGCATGTTCAATATCAGCCTCTTTAAAAGAATAATACAGCTGAGTATCGTCGGCGTAAAAATGAGATTTACATGTACTTAGAACTTTTTGGAACTCACTAGTATATAATATATATAAAAGTGGGCCAAGAATTGAACCTTGTGGAACACCGTGTTCTACTGGCAACATATCTGAGGATTTATCCTTTATACAAACTTTTTGACGCCTACCAGTAACGTATTGCTTCATTAACTCTGTAGATTTCAAACAGAAACCAAAATAATGTAAAACTGCTAAAAGTAATGAGTGATTAATGCGGTCAAATGCCTTGCTGTAATCCAGGAGAACTAAAATGGTTAACTCATTGTTATCAAATGACCGCACCACATCATCCACAACATCTAGTAAGGCACTTGTTGTACTATAGCCTTTTCTAAAACCTGACTGATTAGACGGTAGTATATTATTAATAATAATATGTTTTCTTATCTGTTGATTCAAAATAGATTCAAAAATTTTTGACATAGTTGGTAAAATGCTAATTGGCCTGAGACTTGTTATATCTGTTACAGTATTAGTCTTAGGCAACGGTATTACTTTAGAAAGTTTCCATAGAGAAGGGTATACACTAAACTCAATGCAGTAGTTAATTATATGATTTAGTAAAGGCAAAATATAAGGGCACAAATGCAGAAGTAAACCAATACCGATTCCATCAACACCCGTCGCCGTAGATTTAATAGATTTGAGCGCTAAAAATATTTCATTCTCTGTTACCAAACTAAAAGAAAATTCGACAATATCATGTTTTGTATGTTGCTTATAATACTCAACAGTCTCACTATTAACAACAAAGTCACTTCTACATGACTTAACAAAGAAATCATTGATGGCATTAACGTCATCTGCATTAAAACCTGCTGAATTTTTCTTTTGTTAATCATTCATAGTTTTTAAATCTTGCCAAATATTTTTGCTAGTTTTTGTCCGTATAGAAAATTCGAGATAAGCTTTTTTTTCTTTTGTCACAGCAGAGTTTGTTATATTGCGCAATTGTTTATAATAATCCCAGTGTTAATTTAGACTTCCTATATCTGACTAAAGTTCTGTCCCTTAACTTAATCATCTGTCTTATCGTATCAGTAAGCCAAGGTGATTTTTTCTTACTAATTAAAACTGTTTTTACCGGGGCGTGCTTGTCAAACAATTCAGTGATTAGATTATTTAATAAGGCCACTTTATCATCAACATTCCCCAATTGAAAAATATTTGCAGTTGGTAGTGCACAAAAGTCCTCTAATAGTTTATCCTGATCAATATCTTTTAAATCGCGAAATGTATACATGAAAGGTTCAGATTTTACTATACTAAAATTTAGTGAACATGATACCAACTTATGGTCAGATATTTTAGAAATTTCATAAACATTTGTTGATTTGATTTTCAAAGATTTTGATACAATAATGTAATCTAATAAGGTACAACTACTAGCAGTGACCCGTGTAGGTTGATCAATGATTTGATCAAGTTCATATGTATTAAGAATATCAGTAAGTTTTTTAACTTGTGAACTATTAATATCTAAGTAATCAATGTTGAAGTCTCCACCACATAAAATATAATCATATTTAGTTAATATATAATTGAAAGACTCATCCAGGTCTGAAAGAAATTGACAGACCTTATATCGTGGAGGTTTGTAAAGAGCACATACCGCTAACTTGCAATGATCATGTAAAATTTCCACCCATAATTGCTCAGTTTGACCTACCTTATCCGTAACAATCCTCTTACTTTTCAAAGAGTTATTCACATACAATGCAACTCCTCCACAGCTACCATCACGATCTTGTCTGTATATGTTATAATTTTGCAATATAACGGTACTATCACAAATATTAGTGTTTAACCACGTTTCCGAAACAGCCACAACTGAAAATTTTTTGTTGGAAATAATTTCTTTTATTAATCCTATGTGTGCTATTAACGAGCGTGCATTCAAATGTGCAAA